>NC_060121.1:591420417-591435417 GCF_021461395.2 Schistocerca americana
GGGGAGAAGTGCGGCCCACCGCACACCGGAACGGCCCCACCCCGCGGCGAGTGGAAAGGCAACCGGACACGACCCCGCCGCGGATTGCTCCGCGCGGGCGGCCGGCCCCATCTGCCGAGGGCGGAGGCCAGTGGCCGGATGGGCGTGAATCTCACCCGTTCGACCTTTCGGACTTCTCACGTTTACCCCAGAACGGTTTCACGTACTTTTGAACTCTCTCTTCAAAGTTCTTTTCAACTTTCCCTCACGGTACTTGTTCGCTATCGGTCTCGTGGTCATATTTAGTCTCAGATGGAGTTTACCACCCACTTGGAGCTGCACTCTCAAGCAACCCGACTCGAAGGAGAGGTCCCGCCGACGCTCGCACCGGCCGCTACGGGCCTGGCACCCTCTACGGGCCGTGGCCTCATTCAAGTTGGACTTGGGCTCGGCGCGAGGCGTCGGGGTAGTGGACCCTCCCAAACACCACATGCCACGACAGGCGGCAGCCTGCGGGGTTCGGTGCTGGACTCTTCCCTGTTCGCTCGCCGCTACTGGGGGAATCCTTGTTAGTTTCTTTTCCTCCGCTTAGTAATATGCTTAAATTCAGCGGGTAGTCTCGCCTGCTCTGAGGTCGTTGTACGAGGTGTCGCACGCCACACCGCCAGCCGGCTGTGCACGCTACCGAGTAAGTACCGGTATGCGAACCGCCAGGCGACGGGCGCGCATCGCACGTTTCAGGAGGCGCGGCCGGCCCCACAGGCGGCCGCGACGCTCCCAGGTCTGCGAAGCGGGGCAAACGCCGCGCGCTTCAGTATACATAGCCGACCCTCAGCCAGACGTGGCCCGGGAACGGAATCCATGGACCGCAATGTGCGTTCGAAACGTCGATGTTCATGTGTCCTGCAGTTCACATGTCGACGCGCAATTTGCTGCGTTCTTCATCGACCCACGAGCCGAGTGATCCACCGTCCTGGGTGATCTTTTCTTAGTTTCCACTGTCTCTTTCAAGACAGTTGCATAGGCGGGACGTAGGCGTGTGGCGGCCCCTGTTCAAGCGTTCTGTGTCCAACGGCCTCACGGCCGATGGGCGTCGTACGGCTCCACACCGGAGCGGACAGGCAGTCGGGCGAAAGTCATTCAAAACCGGCGCCAGGCGCCAGGTGCCGCAGGCCAGCCGCTCCAGCGCTTCAGCGCTCGTACCACACAACATTGGCGTTAGTTTTGAGAAGCACGCGTGGTTCCGCACGCGGCGCACGGCTACTGCGAGCCGTACAGGTGTAAGTAGGCTGTTTATGTTTTCTCTATGTAAGTAGGCTGTTTATGTTTTCTCTATGTAAGTAGGCTGTTTATGTTTTCTCTATGTAAGTAGGCTGTTTATGTTTTCTTATTGGCACCGTTACGTAGCGCTCAATATGAAAATCACTGGCTGTGCTGTGTGCAGTCTGTGGCTGCTTTGCATTGTTGTAATACTCGCCATTGTAGTGTTAGGCAGCTGGCTGTGAACAGCGCGTAGCGTTGCGCAGTTGGAGGTGAGCCGCCAGCAGTGGTGGATGTGGGGAGAGAGATGGAGTTTTGTAATTTGTCATGAACTGATATATATATTATGATTTGTGATGATATTAAGGTAAATACATTGTTTGCTCTCTATTAATATCTTTCATTTGCTAACTATCCCTATCAGTAGTTAGTGCCTTCAGTAGTTTGAATCTTTTATTTAGCTGGCAGTAGTGGCGCTCGCTGTATTGCAGTAGCTTGAGCAGCGAAGATTTTTGTGAGGTAAGTGATTTGTGAAAGGTATAGTTTAATGTTTGTCAGGGCCATTGTTTAGTAGGTAATTTTGAAAGTCAGATTGCGTTGCGCTAACAAATTATTGTGTGTCAGTTTAAGCACAGTCTTGTATAATTGTTCAAAGGGGAAGTTTCATATGTCGACCCTTAGCCGAGGATACCTCACTGGAATCTTCTGATTTTTTGTTGTAGTTTGTGTAATTAGTGTAGATTTTGTTTATTGCTAGCGCGTAATTGTAGAGAAAATCTCCTTTGTAGTTGCAGTCTTTCATTGTTGTACAGTAAAACAGTTGTGGCATGCATGTAGATTTGCACCAAGTATTTCGCAGCTGCGCTTGCAGTTAACTAGATATTATTTTCAGTGCTATGTTAATGTGTTCTCTTATTTTTGATCTTCAAATTGTGTTTTTCTGTGTTGTCGTGTGAAATACTGTGACAATAATGGCGTGTGAAAAACGTAATACTAGGCTCCAAAGTAAACTGAGAAATGACAGTGAAAATGAAAGCAGTGTGTTAGCGCCACCGAGTAATGAATTAACTGATGTTCAAAGTAGTAATTTGGTAATTGCGCATAGGGAAATGGAGCGGGCGGCAAACAATGGTGTAGACAGTGAAACAGGTAGTGAACAGGGAAGCGTTATCGATCAATTGGTCGGCAACAGCTCGCCTCAGGAATCGGGAATGACAGAACACAATATTGCAAATACTGTAGATTCAGGTTTTGCGTCCTCGCCGTTTTCTCAAATAAGTCAAGACACATTTTCAGCTTGTCAAAATGTGAATGTTGCCGGTGCAAATGCACTGCCGAAAAGAGTAGAGGAACAGATTCCAGACACTAATGCATTGTTATTACAACTAATGCAACAAATGGAACAAAATCAGAGACAAACACAGCAAAAGCTGCAAAAGTTAGACACATTGGAACAAAATCAGAGACAAACACAGCAACAGTTAGACACAGTGGAACAAAATCTCAAAAAGTTAGACACAGTGGAACAAAATCTTAAAAAGTTAGACTCATTGGAACAAACACTTGAACAAACACGTGAAGATTTAACTACTGAGTTACATAACATTGAATCGAAATGTCAAAAAGTCTGTAATGACGTAAAAACACAAATTTGTGAGCATTTTCAACCTATTTTTTCGCGGCATGAAAATGCATTACAGAATCACGAAGCAGCCATAAAAGAACTGCAAATTATTGTTCATGAAAATCATGAGACCTTGCAAGCTAAATTTGACTCAGTTGCATCTACCGATTCGGTTACGCAACTTGCAAAAACTCAGGAAAACTTTAAGGACACAGTAGATACTCTGAAACTTGGTTCAGAAAAACACACTGAAGAAATAAGTACACTATCGGAGAAAGTAGCCGAACTTTCGGATCAGGTCACTAACTTATCTACAAAGGTAGATGATGATCTGAATGACACAAGACCTGTAGCCTTCACTGACACTGAAGAGTGCGAACAAATTAGGAAATTCAAACAAAATCAGAATCAGATTAATACGCAACACCAAAGAGAAATCCGGGAAGTACAAGATCAGCTGACACAGTTAATACAAGAATTACGTATTTCAGAGGATACTCGCGCCCCAATACGGGAAGAGGGACATACAAATACGGAACAGCCGCAAAATAATAACACAGGGCATTTCGGTAATTATGAAAGAAATTGGCAAGGTACACCGAATTTTGAGATGGAACCGCCGACACGACGTAACAATGACCGATATGCTACTCGCCGACATGATGATTTTGACTATAAGCTGTTCATTACTACACGTAAATTCAAAACATTTAAGAATTCTGGCAACGACATTCATCCACAAGCATGGCTCCATCAATTCTCTCATTGTTTTCCTCCCAACTGGTCGTTGGAACACAGATTAGAATTTATGTGTGGCTACTTGGAGAATGAACCAGGTGTAAGAATGCGATCGGTCATTCACGATTGTCACAGTGAAGGAGATTTTTATCATGCCTTCCTCTCAGCGTATTGGTCTCAAGCTACACAAGACCGTGTAAAACATAGCATCATGATGATGAAACACTTTGAACAGTCTGAATTTTCCAGTCTTGTGAAATATTTTGAAGACATGTTGCACAAGAATCAGTACCTGACAAACCCATACAGCCCCTCAGAACTCATCCGCATTTGCTTAATCAAACAGCCTGAACATTTACGACATATTATTTTGGCAGGACGTTGCAAAGACGACATTGAAGCATTTCAGGGACTGTTACAAGAACTAGAAATTGACACAGACAGTCGCCGGATGCGAAAACAGGAAAACAATCACTTCAGGTCACATACGTCACAATTCCGTGATGACAGAAACAATAACTGGACACGAAAAGGCTATTCTTACAACGCAAATCGTGACCAAAACA
Source organism: Schistocerca americana (assembly GCF_021461395.2). Taxonomy (NCBI): domain Eukaryota; kingdom Metazoa; phylum Arthropoda; class Insecta; order Orthoptera; family Acrididae; genus Schistocerca; species Schistocerca americana. Next base: position 591,424,585 of record NC_060121.1, read on the forward strand.
GACACCACCCATATGACAACCGCTGGCAGAGTAATAATAGTTACAGAGAAAGATCGCATTTCCGTAGTAGTGACTATGACAGAGATAACCATAGAAACAGACAATATGGAAACCAAAACAATTATTATCAAGGGAGACAGAATAATTTCAGACGCAACAGTTCAGCGCGCAGTTACGATTCAGGGAGAAATTCTCCACCACGTGACCGACACGAAAGAAACTGTGTAAACTACCGACAAAACGACAGACCTGAATTCTATCAGAACTGGCGAGCTTTAAACAGAGCTGGGCCCTCTCGGCAAGGCGAATTTGTGGAAGTTAGGCCTCCTAATCCCAGTAACGACGCGCGGCAATAAAGAGACAGACAATGACTCGCACGGCAGGCATACACGTGCGCCGGCTGGCTCCGAGAAAAATAACATTATATCTGGTACTGCTAATGAGATTTTAATGCAACATTTTGGTTTATTTGAAAATACATTCTGAATTTAAAGTACTTTCTGAGAGATACCAGATGACACAGAGGTTAGTTTATGTGACAGTTACACGATTTTATCACGACGCTACTAATGAGTGACAATTTACAATGTTGCTTTTGCAGTGTATCTGTTTTATATCTGCACAGTTTTCTGAATTCTTCTAGGAAGAAAAACATGTTTTAGTAGTAACTTTTGTGGTATAGCAACAATGAGACAGCCTTTTTCGTGGCATAACAATACGTTACTGTACAGTACTTTCCTCATCACGGCAATAAGCGTAATAACTAAGATATCTATACGCAAAGCATTTCACTTTTGTGTTTCATGAGGTAAGTACATTGACTTTAGCAGAACCTTGCTTACAGAGGACGATAACTACGACAGTTCCACAGAATTATCTTACAGCAAGACGCGCATTTAGCGCTACAGGACACGCATTTGAGTGATTAATCTTATACTTAAAACACTTATTTTCAAAGATTTTTTAATTACAAAGAAAGTTTTCCGTGATACATTTCATTCCATTGCTGTAATTTGTAACACCTGGGGGTATAATTACATTAATCCTCAGGGGGGTACACGCTTACTTTGTGTACCATGTGTGTGGCAACCACAAGGAACCCTAGCTAATATGGTATTTGCTTATACAACTTTACACATCGGTACCATATTTCTCTAAAACACAGAATTACACAGCTATCTGATTATTTAACTGAGAGAGACAAACATTTATTTTACTACATCAGTGACACATGTTTACGCAATTATACAGTTGGATAACTTCACACTTATGAAACTGTATTTTGTCTGTACTTTGTAAACTGTTCATATTTTTTCGGAATCATTGTGATACTATGAGAGCTTTGAATGATGTATTTGGTATGAGATCATGATTTTTAAAGTACGTTTGAGGCAGCTGACACTTTTGACATGAGCAGAGAATTTTTTAGGCTTAGAAATTATTGGAGGAAGTTACGACGATTTTGAGATTTGACTGAGGTGTTATGATGTTATTTTTACGACGACGATGTGTATTATGCTGCTGAGGTATGTTTATGATTAATAGGCTGATGCTATACGAGTTATTTGATTATGATACTTATCTGTTATGATGCAATATTGAAGAAGTGTCGACGAATAAGGTAAGGAGTAATGAATAGTGGTTAGGGACGCTGACTTGTGAAAAAGGATGTTGGAAACCAAGAAACGTACTTTAAGAGTTATGAAATGTGTGACTGTATCACAATGCTGACGAATATTTTTTTTGGACACTTATATTTATAGGATTTTGTTTCTACAGATTTGCAACGCTAATTCTTGACCTGTGAAATATTTTTAAATGAGACTTCAACGGTAGCAGAAGCTGCTGTCGTAAATATTTCCGTACGAAAGTTAAGTGACCACCTGCACGTAATGCGTCGCGGGCACCCAGCTGTGTCAGACGCCTGGAGAAAAAGCCATTATTGCGAGCCCTTTTCAGCGGCACAGGTAGAAAAAAAAGGGGACGTGGGACGTGTCAAACACCTGGAGAACAAGCCATTAGGGTGTGCCTTTCATCGCTAATGCGACACCCTCGTTACTTGAAAACATATGATTACTCGCACTTTGTGCTAATTGCTGAAATGCTTATGAATTGATGGGAAATATTCGTACATCTGCACACTTGATTACGACAAGCGTCTTTCTACGAGAGTTGAGAGCTACTAACTTATGAAATGTCACATGACTACTGAATGATATTTTTATACTTTGCTTTTCGTAGTTGCTTATTTCACTTGATATCTGGTTTCCAGCTGTGTTGCAGCATTGCTTTTATAAAATGAAATGCATTTGCTAATGTGAACACTTTCTGTCAACAGATCTATTAAATAATTATTTTATGATCCACATTCTTTAAAAAAAGGAGCACTTGGAAAGGAAAGAACAATAAGAAGGAACTAGTAACTGCATTCATAATTTTCTTTTCAAGTAATTGGTAACTTTTTGGTAGAATAACTTCTTGTGGTGCACCACTTTAATTACATAGACATTAAGATGTGATTATACATTTCCCTTATCTGCATTGTTGTTTTTACTGTAATATTTTTTCTGCTTGAGCTATGTCATGTTTAGATATAAGTTATTGCATTTGCTGTTGCTGTTTGCCAGGCATAGTGCTACTAAATTTCACTTTGTATTACTCTGTTAAGCTAGTTTTACTATTGATTTATTTTTATTGTTGCTGCACATTGGCTCATATTAGTTGTAATTTTGCATTTTATCTGTTAATTTAGATTTGCTGCTGCTTGCTTTGCAAATTGGCATTTTTTTGTCATTGCTGTTTGTGATAATTTGTTATGTGATGCTGCATTGACTCGTCCCTTAGTTTAGCATCTGAGCTCAGTAGATTTAAGTTAGCTTAAGAGGGGGTAGCCTCTAAGAGAATGAGTTGCGATGAATTGGAAGAAATGCATTGAGAAAACAGGTTTAGGTAGGATTTTCTTGGAAATAAATGTTGAGGTAAGAAATGTGTGAACATATAAATACAGAAAGCATGCTTGGATAGAATTTTTTTGGTGGAAACAAAGGATGAAATAAGAGGAAAGATATATGAAGTTTTGGGTTGGACTGCAGTACCAAATGTTACACTGAAAACGAACCCTGTCCTTTCCTTTTGTGTTATCCCACGATGTGTTTGTGTACCCTTGAGTATTTGTTTTCTTCCTGTCTCTGTGTAGTTTCATAGAATTTTTTCTTCTTTTAATATTAAGCTACATTCACTATGATGAGGAATACTGTTATCCTCGAATATAATTGGCATTAATAATATGTTATTTACTTTGTAAAGATGTTAGACATTATTAATTCTGTTCTGTTTCATGCTCATGTGTGAAATTGATGTTTCAAAAGTTATTCTGATCTTTTATGTATTTACTAATGTCATAATTCCTGTAACACTGATGTATATGTTATTTCGATTCTTTTGTAAAGCCCATATTACTACAAATGTTATCTGTATTGTTATGTTTTTAATGATGTATTTTGTACCTTTTGTAATTATATTTTCGTGTTATAATATTGTAATTGACACCAGTTAATCAAATTAAGTAACTTGTAAGTTACATTTCACTGCACACGTTTCTGTTGGTCATAGTATATGGACAATATGTGAGAAGTAGGGACTGTTAGTGTTTGCACGTTTGTTAATAATTCTGCAAGGGACTGGATAACAGCATTGCTGGTTCTAAGGACAATTCCAAAAACTTTGTCAGTGCACAAGTGGTGGTTTATGGACTTGCTATATTATCCGCAAGACTCTTCAATGGTGATTGTGCACCTGCACAGTCACAACAGATGGCTGCTGGCTATCTCTACAAGGACTACAGTGGGTCTACATCTTTGATGATCCATCAATACCATTATCTCTACAAGGACTACAGTGGGTCTGCACCTCTGGTGGCCCACCAATACCATACTCTCTACCAGGACTACAGTGGGTCTGCTCTGTGATGACCTACCTACCAATATTCTTCCAAACTACGACTGACTCTGCTGTGGGTTTGCTCTGTTGTGGCCCGTTATCTGTCAGCATGTCGAGAGTCAGCACTGTCTTTCCATTGGAAGGACAACACTACTTCTTCAAGACTGCATGGAAATCCACTACTTCCGTGTGCATTTTCTTTTACTGCTCAGACTTTGAGACAAACACTGCTATTCTCCTGTTATGTACGATTAGGACTGTCTTTAGGGACTGTGAGAAAATTTGAGCTTTTGACCAACGTTGTATCAATAAGTGTGTGCATTTTATATCTTTGTTACTGTAATTGTGAAAAATTTTTGTCAAATCTGTATTGGCCAGTGCCCAACACCATTTGTAAAAATTTTTGTGGGGAGCATGGGGGCTATGTAAGTAGGCTGTTTATGTTTTCTCTATGTAAGTAGGCTGTTTATGTTTTCTCTATGTAAGTAGGCTGTTTATGTTTTCTCTATGTAAGTAGGCTGTTTATGTTTTCTTATTGGCACCGTTACGTAGCGCTCAATATGAAAATCACTGGCTGTGCTGTGTGCAGTCTGTGGCTGCTTTGCATTGTTGTAATACTCGCCATTGTAGTGTTAGGCAGCTGGCTGTGAACAGCGCGTAGCGTTGCGCAGTTGGAGGTGAGCCGCCAGCAGTGGTGGATGTGGGGAGAGAGATGGAGTTTTGTAATTTGTCATGAACTGATATATATATTATGATTTGTGATGATATTAAGGTAAATACATTGTTTGCTCTCTATTAATATCTTTCATTTGCTAACTATCCCTATCAGTAGTTAGTGCCTTCAGTAGTTTGAATCTTTTATTTAGCTGGCAGTAGTGGCGCTCGCTGTATTGCAGTAGCTTGAGCAGCGAAGATTTTTGTGAGGTAAGTGATTTGTGAAAGGTATAGTTTAATGTTTGTCAGGGCCATTGTTTAGTAGGTAATTTTGAAAGTCAGATTGCGTTGCGCTAACAAATTATTGTGTGTCAGTTTAAGCACAGTCTTGTATAATTGTTCAAAGGGGAAGTTTCACAGGTAGCGTGTTGCGCGACACGACACGCACATCGAAAGACATGCAGTCTAGTCGGTAATGATCCTTCCGCAGGTTCACCTACGGAAACCTTGTTACGACTTTTACTTCCTCTAAATGATCAAGTTTGGTCATCTTTCCGGTAGCATCGGCAACGACAGAGTCAATGCCGCGTACCAGTCCGAAGACCTCACTAAATCATTCAATCGGTAGTAGCGACGGGCGGTGTGTACAAAGGGCAGGGACGTAATCAACGCGAGCTTATGACTCGCGCTTACTGGGAATTCCTCGTTCATGGGGAACAATTGCAAGCCCCAATCCCTAGCACGAAGGAGGTTCAGCGGGTTACCCCGACCTTTCGGCCTAGGAAGACACGCTGATTCCTTCAGTGTAGCGCGCGTGCGGCCCAGAACATCTAAGGGCATCACAGACCTGTTATTGCTCAATCTCGTGCGGCTAGAAGCCGCCTGTCCCTCTAAGAAGAAAAGTAATCGCTGACAGCACGAAGGATGTCACGCGACTAGTTAGCAGGCTAGAGTCTCGTTCGTTATCGGAATTAACCAGACAAATCGCTCCACCAACTAAGAACGGCCATGCACCACCACCCACCGAATCAAGAAAGAGCTATCAATCTGTCAATCCTTCCGGTGTCCGGGCCTGGTGAGGTTTCCCGTGTTGAGTCAAATTAAGCCGCAGGCTCCACTCCTGGTGGTGCCCTTCCGTCAATTCCTTTAAGTTTCAGCTTTGCAACCATACTTCCCCCGGAACCCAAAAGCTTTGGTTTCCCGGAGGCTGCCCGCCGAGTCATCGGAGGAACTGCGGCGGATTGCTGGCTGGCATCGTTTATGGTTAGAACTAGGGCGGTATCTGATCGCCTTCGAACCTCTAACTTTCGTTCTTGATTAATGAAAACATACTTGGCAAATGCTTTCGCTTCTGTTCGTCTTGCGACGATCCAAGAATTTCACCTCTAACGTCGCAATACGAATGCCCCCGCCTGTCCCTATTAATCATTACCTCGGGTTCCGAAAACCAACAAAATAGAACCGAGGTCCTATTCCATTATTCCATGCACACAGTATTCAGGCGGGCTTGCCTGCTTTAAGCACTCTAATTTGTTCAAAGTAAACGTGCCGGCCCACCGAGACACTCACTCAAGAGCACCCTGGTAGGATTGCAACGGGGTCCGCCTCGGGACGCACGAGCACGCACGAGGCGCGTCGCACGCCTTCAGCTCGCCCCACCGGCAGGACGTCCCACGATACATGCCAGTTAAACACCGACGGGCGGTGAACCAACAGCGTGGGACACAAATCCAACTACGAGCTTTTTAACCGCAACAACTTTAACATACGCTATTGGAGCTGGAATTACCGCGGCTGCTGGCACCAGACTTGCCCTCCAATAGATACTCGTTAAAGGATTTAAAGTGTACTCATTCCGATTACGGGGCCTCGGATGAGTCCCGTATCGTTATTTTTCGTCACTACCTCCCCGTGCCGGGAGTGGGTAATTTGCGCGCCTGCTGCCTTCCTTGGATGTGGTAGCCGTTTCTCAGGCTCCCTCTCCGGAATCGAACCCTGATTCCCCGTTACCCGTTACAACCATGGTAGGCGCAGAACCTACCATCGACAGTTGATAAGGCAGACATTTGAAAGATGCGTCGCCGGTACGAGGACCGTGCGATCAGCCCAAAGTTATTCAGAGTCACCAAGGCAAACGGACCGGACGAGCCGACCGATTGGTTTTGATCTAATAAAAGCGTCCCTTCCATCTCTGGTCGGGACTCTGTTTGCATGTATTAGCTCTAGAATTACCACAGTTATCCAAGTAACGTGGGTACGATCTAAGGAACCATAACTGATTTAATGAGCCATTCGCGGTTTCACCTTAATGCGGCTTGTACTGAGACATGCATGGCTTAATCTTTGAGACAAGCATATGACTACTGGCAGGATCAACCAGGGAGCTGCGTCAACTAGAGCTGAGCAGCCGGCCGCCCGGGAGTGTGTCCCGGGGGCCCGCGCGAACACGCAAGCGTCCGCTCAATTATTCTGCAAACAGGAGGAGGCTGAGCTCCCCTGCACAATACACCTCGAAACCCTCTCAGGTCCCGGCGGCGCGCAGCGCCGTCCTAAGTACTTGGTCGGGTTCGAGAGAGGCGCAATCGCCCGGAGTTTGGCGAGTAGACGCTTTAGGTGCGACCACCCGTGCTCCCAACTGAGCTTGCCGCTGCCGACAGAGGCCCGGGAGCGTGCTGTCGTGGCATTGCCGGCGGGAGACAACACGCGCCACCTACGGTGACCGGCAGCTCCAACGCCAGCGCCACAGAAGGACAAAAGCCCCACTTGGGTGCCGAAGCGAACTCTCCCAGCACAGCGCACGCGCCAACACGTCCGCACAGCTGCGATACAATCCACCTGCGAGAACCGCAGAGGCGACCGAGCAGCAGACGGCGTCGCGGCGCCGAGCGCCGGGCGGCGGCGCATCCTCAGCGCACACAGTCCTCAATCGGACCAGCACACTGCAGATGTCCACCGCGCTTCGCACCGGGCCCGCGAGGACCTACTTTGGCCGCACGGCGCCGCGTGCAGGGTGCGCCGGCGCGCAGCTGCGCCGCCTGCCGCCTCCGTCGGCCGGCGCGCCTGCCACTGGCCGCCCCCACCAGCCGGCTGTAGCGCGTGCGCCCACGCACCGCGCGGCCAGCACGCCGGGAGGCCCCCCCTCACCGGCCGGGGACGGTCCCACCCAGCCACCGCCGCGTATCGCTTCACACCCACATGCCATTCACGTTCGTGGGCATGGTGGGTATCGCTGAAACAACCGGTTGGTAGCTCAACCGATCGTCGCCATCACTGATTCACCTCTAGCGAGAACAACCGCACCACAACGGTTTACCAGTTGTTCATTTGCGTAACGTCACCAGCAAACGTAGACGTCCATCGCCATTTGCAAATTCAACGATTGTTGCATGCCTGTGTCAGGTGTCACGACACACTATGTCTGCCCACATACACGCAACAACATGTGCACGCTTCGCGAACACGTGGAAGGTGGCCCCCGTACGTATGCGATGTCCATTGCGCGAACGACTGTCAACCGGCCTCTGTCGCATGTCGCAGATGTGGAACGCAGTGCACCATGCTATCACGGTGTGTGAGAGGAGACGACTACGTCTGACAACACGCGCCACTACATCAACAGACGGCTCATGCTGATCGCCATCCACGGCATACCATACTGCAATCCAGCTCCTATAGGGAGACGACACGTAGCTGAGTGCACAATATTTGGACCGTATGGTTCGCCGTTGTTGGCGCAGTCGTGGTACGGTCACACATGTACCACGATGTATCATTCAGTACATGAGGACCAATGTGCAGTACAGTGTGTGATTTGGACGTACAACATCAGCGGACAGTTGACACAAGCCGTACCACAACGTAGGCTGTGCTTCGCCATGCGAATGCCAATGAACAACTGCGAAGGGCATTGAGCATGTACGTCCTACTGCCATCCGCATTACAGTGTATAGCTGCAAGGTGTTTCACATGAAGCGATACTCTGGGGACCGGGCAGTGCGAGTAGCAAACTATATTGCGGGGGTTGCAGTTAGGCAACACTACACTAATTTAACGCGTCGTATGACAATTACAGAGCAGGTTAAGGCCCAACGTGTGTTGGGTTAAGGCCCAACGTGTGTTGGGTTAAGGCCCAACGTGTGTTGGGTTAAGGCCCAACGTGTGTTGGGTTAAGGCCCAACGTGTGTTGGGTTAAGGCCCAACGTGTGTTGGGTTAAGGCCCAACGTGTGTTGGGTTAAGGCCCAACGTGTGTTGGGTTAAGGCCCAACGTGTGTTGGGTTAAGGCCCAACGTGTGTTGGGTTAAGGCCCAACGTGTGTTGGGTTAAGGCCCAACGTGTGTTGGGTTAAGGCCCAACGTGTGTTGGGTTAAGGCCCAACGTGTGTTGGGTTAAGGCCCAACGTGTGTTGGGTTAAGGCCCAACGTGTGTTGGGTTAAGGCCCAACGTGTGTTGGGTTGAGGCCCAACGTGTGTTGGGTTGAGGCGCAACATAGGTTAGGTTGAGGCGCAACATAGGTTAGGTTGAGGCGCAACATGGGTTAGGTTAAGGCGCAACATGGGTTAGGTTAAGGCGCAACATGGGTTAGGTTAAGGCGCAACATGGGTTAGGTTAAGGCGCAACATGGGTTAGGTTAAGGCGCAACATGGGTTAGGTTAAGGCGCAACATGGGTTAGGTTAAGGCGCAACATGGGTTAGGTTAAGGCGCAACATGGGTTAGGTTAAGGCGCAACATGGGTTAGGTTAAGGCGCAACATGGGTTAGGTTAAGGCGCAACATGGGTTAGGTTAAGGCGCAACATGGGTTAGGTTAAGGCGCAACATAGGTTAGGTTAAGGCGCAACATGGGTTAGGTTAAGGCGCAACATGGGTTAGGTTAAGGTACAATATGGGTTAGGTTAAGGTACAATACGGGTTAGGTTAAGGCACAATACGGGTTAGGTTAAGGCACAATACGGGTTAGGTTAAGGTACACATTGTTGTAAGGAAAGGTGTTTTGGGGGGGGGGGGCCGGTTTGTTGATTGTGATTATCGTAAGTAAATGACTGCGGCATCATCTGATTTGGCACGTCAGGGTGCACCTTTGGCTCATGACAGGCGGCGCTCTGATTCCATGCTTGTGGCAGACCTGTGTCTTTCATTCCTGCCATTGTTTTTGTGGTGTGACAGGAGGCAGTATTGTGATGTTGGGTGCACCCCTGTGTAGGACATGTGTGGGTGTTGGTGGCTTAGCTGAGCAATGGTGGTTGTCGGAAGGGTGGGATATTCTGTTTTCCGAGTGGACCTCCCGGTCTGGTTATGATAGTGTGGATTGTCTAATGTGGCAGAGAGGATGCACTGGGTGTTGTTCCATGCTGGTGCTTACATATTGTCTGTGTGCCTGTTACAGGCAGAGAGTAGTGCGTGATAAGAGTGTCTGGCTGACGTGTGATTGTGAGCAGAGTCTTTCAGCATGTATACGGACAGTTGTATACATTATCTGTATTCTGATGGCTCTATCTATTACTAATCAGCGCCGTGTATACGTTTAATCCGGTTCCAGTCGAAACTATTGTATCTCTGTACATTAGTGACACGGCGAGCCCGCTATGTAGTTACTCGTCTCGGCAGCTTCCACCGGTGTATGGCAAATGATTATAAGGAATCAGTCTAGTCGTCAATACCGATAGTGTGACGTCACATGTCTGGGGTGGGGGACGCTGCGCCCTTCCGGTGGGTCATGGCCTAGGAAGACTCTTCCCACGCAGGGGGGCTTGGACTGTCATTGACTCTTCCGAGTAATATACTTGCCGTACGTTTTTGCGACTGCGAGTGCAACGCTCACCGGTACCGACATGGATGGAGCGCCTCCTAGCTGCCGCTGAGCATCTGCATTCGTACAGAGAGCAACGCGATCGCGTCTGTAGCTCGTACGTGGTACAGCTCGCAGCTCATGTATATGGACAGCGGGAATGTCGCATATTGGACATAACTCTTCATGAAACGCACGTTATAGGGGTGGATTGCACATTGCGAGTGCGAGCAAAGTCCGCCGTTCATCCGCTGGAGTTGCGAGTTGGGCGGTTGGGGTGGGGAACGAACGGGTGCAGGTGGAGTGATTGCCGGTCCACGACTTCGTGCGGCAGAGGCGCTGGCGTTGGGGTGCTGTTGTCGACAGAGGATGCAGGCTTTGTGGGTGGGGTCGAAAGAAGGGCACTGTGGGCCCATGGCTGTCTTAGTCGGCTTGGCGTCTCATAGATGACGGTA
>NC_060121.1:591442917-591447917 GCF_021461395.2 Schistocerca americana
GCATGTATTAGCTCTAGAATTACCACAGTTATCCAAGTAACGTGGGTACGATCTAAGGAACCATAACTGATTTAATGAGCCATTCGCGGTTTCACCTTAATGCGGCTTGTACTGAGACATGCATGGCTTAATCTTTGAGACAAGCATATGACTACTGGCAGGATCAACCAGGGAGCTGCGTCAACTAGAGCTGAGCAGCCGGCCGCCCGGGAGTGTGTCCCGGGGGCCCGCGCGAACACGCAAGCGTCCGCTCAATTATTCTGCAAACAGGAGGAGGCTGAGCTCCCCTGCACAATACACCTCGAAACCCTCTCAGGTCCCGGCGGCGCGCAGCGCCGTCCTAAGTACTTGGTCGGGTTCGAGAGTGGCGCAATCGCCCGGAGTTTGGCGAGTAGACGCTTTAGGTGCGACCACCCGTGCTCCCAACTGAGCTTGCCGCTGCCGACAGAGGCCCGGGAGCGTGCTGTCGTGGCATTGCCGGCGGGAGACAACACGCGCCACCTACGGTGGCCGGCAGCTCCAACGCCAGCGCCACAGAAGGACAAAAGCCCCACTTGGGTGCCGAAGCGAACTCTCCCAGCACAGCGCACGCGCCAACACGTCCGCACAGCTGCGATACAATCCACCTGCGAGAACCGCAGAGGCGACCGAGCAGCAGACGGCGTCGCGGCGCCGAGCGCCGGGCGGCGGCGCATCCTCAGCGCACACAGTCCTCAATCGGACCAGCACACTGCAGATGTCCACCGCGCTTCGCACCGGGCCCGCGAGGACCTACTTTGGCCGCACGGCGCCGCGTGCAGGGTGCGCCGGCGCGCAGCTGCGCCGCCTGCCGCCTCCGTCGGCCGGCGCGCCTGCCACTGGCCGCCCCCACCAGCCGGCTGTAGCGCGTGCGCCCACGCACCGCGCGGCCAGCACGCCGGGAGGCCCCCCCTCACCGGCCGGGGACGGTCCCACCCAGCCACCGCCGCGTATCGCTTCACACCCACATGCCATTCACGTTCGTGGGCATGGTGGGTATCGCTGAAACAACCGGTTGGTAGCTCAACCGATCGTCGCCATCACTGATTCACCTCTAGCGAGAACAACCGCACCACAACGGTTTACCAGTTGTTCATTTGCGTAACGTCACCAGCAAACGTAGACGTCCATCGCCATTTGCAAATTCAACGATTGTTGCATGCCTGTGTCAGGTGTCACGACACACTATGTCTGCCCACATACACGCAACAACATGTGCACGCTTCGCGAACACGTGGAAGGTGGCCCCCGTACGTATGCGATGTCCATTGCGCGAACGACTGTCAACCGGCCTCTGTCGCATGTCGCAGATGTGGAACGCAGTGCACCATGCTATCACGGTGTGTGAGAGGAGACGACTACGTCTGACAACACGCGCCACTACATCAACAGACGGCTCATGCTGATCGCCATCCACGGCATACCATACTGCAATCCAGCTCTTATAGGGAGACGACACGTAGCTGAGTGCACAATATTTGGACCGTATGGTTCGCCGTTGTTGGCGCAGTCGTGGTACGGTCACACATGTACCACGATGTATCATTCAGTACATGAGGACCAATGTGCAGTACAGTGTGTGATTTGGACGTACAACATCAGCGGACAGTTGACACAAGCCGTACCACAACGTAGGCTGTGCTTCGCCATGCGAATGCCAATGAACAACTGCGAAGGGCATTGAGCATGTACGTCCTACTGCCATCCGCATTACAGTGTATAGCTGCAAGGTGTTTCACATGAAGCGATACTCTGGGGACCGGGCAGTGCGAGTAGCAAACTATATTGCGGGGGTTGCAGTTAGGCAACACTACACTAATTTAACGCGTCGTATGACAATTACAGAGCAGGTTAAGGCCCAACGTGTGTTGGGTTAAGGCCCAACGTGTGTTGGGTTAAGGCCCAACGTGTGTTGGGTTAAGGCCCAACGTGTGTTGGGTTAAGGCCCAACGTGTGTTGGGTTAAGGCCCAACGTGTGTTGGGTTAAGGCCCAACGTGTGTTGGGTTAAGGCCCAACGTGTGTTGGGTTAAGGCCCAACGTGTGTTGGGTTAAGGCCCAACGTGTGTTGGGTTAAGGCCCAACGTGTGTTGGGTTAAGGCCCAACGTGTGTTGGGTTAAGGCCCAACGTGTGTTGGGTTAAGGCCCAACGTGTGTTGGGTTAAGGCCCAACGTGTGTTGGGTTAAGGCCCAACGTGTGTTGGGTTAAGGCCCAACGTGTGTTGGGTTAAGGCCCAACGTGTGTTGGGTTAAGGCCCAACGTGTGTTGGGTTAAGGCCCAACGTGTGTTGGGTTAAGGCCCAACGTGTGTTGGGTTAAGGCCCAACGTGTGTTGGGTTAAGGCCCAACGTGTGTTGGGTTAAGGCCCAACGTGTGTTGGGTTGAGGCCCAACGTGTGTTGGGTTGAGGCCCAACGTGTGTTGGGTTGAGGCGCAACATAGGTTAGGTTGAGGCGCAACATGGGTTAGGTTAAGGCGCAACATGGGTTAGGTTAAGGCGCAACATGGGTTAGGTTAAGGCGCAACATGGGTTAGGTTAAGGCGCAACATGGGTTAGGTTAAGGCGCAACATGGGTTAGGTTGAGGCGCAACATGGGTTAGGTTAAGGCGCAACATGGGTTAGGTTAAGGCGCAACATGGGTTAGGTTAAGGCGCAACATGGGTTAGGTTAAGGCGCAACATGGGTTAGGTTAAGGCGCAACATGGGTTAGGTTAAGGCGCAACATGGGTTAGGTTAAGGCGCAACATGGGTTAGGTTAAGGCGCAACATAGGTTAGGTTAAGGCGCAACATGGGTTAGGTTAAGGTACAATATGGGTTAGGTTAAGGTACAATATGGGTTAGGTTAAGGTACAATATGGGTTAGGTTAAGGCGCAACATAGGTTAGGTTAAGGCGCAACATAGGTTAGGTTAAGGCGCAACATAGGTTAGGTTAAGGCGCAACATAGGTTAGGTTAAGGCACAACACGGGTTAGGTTAAGGTACAACACGGGTTAGGTTAAGGTACAACACGGGTTAGGTTAAGGTACAACACGGGTTAGGTTAAGGTACAACACGGGTTAGGTTAAGGTACAACACGGGTTAGGTTAAGGTACAACACGGGTTAGGTTAAGGTACAACACGGGTTAGGTTAAGGTACAACACGGGTTAGGTTAAGGTACAACACGGGTTAGGTTAAGGCACAACACGGGTTAGGTTAAGGCACAATACGGGTTAGGTTAAGGCACAACACGGGTTAGGTTAAGGCACAACACGGGTTAGGTTAAGGCACAACACGGGTTAGGTTAAGGCACAATACGGGTTAGGTTAAGGCACAATACGGGTTAGGTTAAGGCACAATACGGGTTAGGTTAAGGCACAATACGGGTTAGGTTAAGGCACAATACGGGTTAGGTTAAGGCACAATACGGGTTAGGTTAAGGCACAATACGGGTTAGGTTAAGGCACAATACGGGTTAGGTTAAGGCACAATACGGGTTAGGTTAAGGCACAATACGGGTTAGGTTAAGGCACAATACGGGTTAGGTTAAGGCACAATACGGGTTAGGTTAAGGCACAATACGGGTTAGGTTAAGGTACACATTGTTGTAAGGAAAGGTGTTTTGGGGGGGGGGGCCGGTTTGTTGATTGTGATTATCGTAAGTAAATGACTGCGGCATCATCTGATTTGGCACGTCAGGGTGCACCTTTGGCTCATGACAGGCGGCGCTCTGATTCCATGCTTGTGGCAGACCTGTGTCTTTCATTCCTGCCATTGTTTTTGTGGTGTGACAGGAGGCAGTATTGTGATGTTGGGTGCACCCCTGTGTAGGACATGTGTGGGTGTTGGTGGCTTAGCTGAGCAATGGTGGTTGTCGGAAGGGTGGGATATTCTGTTTTCCGAGTGGACCTCCCGGTCTGGTTATGATAGTGTGGATTGTCTAATGTGGCAGAGAGGATGCACTGGGTGTTGTTCCATGCTGGTGCTTACATATTGTCTGTGTGCCTGTTACAGGCAGAGAGTAGTGCGTGATAAGAGTGTCTGGCTGACGTGTGATTGTGAGCAGAGTCTTTCAGCATGTATACGGACAGTTGTATACATTATCTGTATTCTGATGGCTCTATCTATTACTAATCAGCGCCGTGTATACGTTTAATCCGGTTCCAGTCGAAACTATTGTATCTCTGTACATTAGTGACACGGCGAGCCCGCTATGTAGTTACTCGTCTCGGCAGCTTCCACCGGTGTATGGCAAATGATTATAAGGAATCAGTCTAGTCGTCAATACCGATAGTGTGACGTCACATGTCTGGGGTGGGGGACGCTGCGCCCTTCCGGTGGGTCATGGCCTAGGAAGACTCTTCCCACGCAGGGGGGCTTGGACTGTCATTGACTCTTCCGAGTAATATACTTGCCGTACGTTTTTGCGACTGCGAGTGCAACGCTCACCGGTACCGACATGGATGGAGCGCCTCCTAGCTGCCGCTGAGCATCTGCATTCGTACAGAGAGCAACGCGATCGCGTCTGTAGCTCGTACGTGGTACAGCTCGCAGCTCATGTATATGGACAGCGGGAATGTCGCATATTGGACATAACTCTTCATGAAACGCACGTTATAGGGGTGGATTGCACATTGCGAGTGCGAGCAAAGTCCGCCGTTCATCCGCTGGAGTTGCGAGTTGGGCGGTTGGGGTGGGGAACGAACGGGTGCAGGTGGAGTGATTGCCGGTCCACGACTTCGTGCGGCAGAGGCGCTGGCGTTGGGGTGCTGTTGTCGACAGAGGATGCAGGCTTTGTGGGTGGGGTCGAAAGAAGGGCACTGTGGGCCCATGGCTGTCTTAGTCGGCTTGGCGTCTCATAGATGACGGTATCGTCGTTGCAGGAGGTCATGTTGCGGGAGACCTACAGATGGCAGTATGTTTTGCGGTGCGCTCGACATGGCGGACGTAGTGTTGTCAGATTCGCATAGATGGAGGTATTGCATGTGGTTTCGCCGTATTTTCA
>NC_060121.1:591455417-591457917 GCF_021461395.2 Schistocerca americana
TTTGAGACAAGCATATGACTACTGGCAGGATCAACCAGGGAGCTGCGTCAACTAGAGCTGAGCAGCCGGCCGCCCGGGAGTGTGTCCCGGGGGCCCGCGCGAACACGCAAGCGTCCGCTCAATTATTCTGCAAACAGGAGGAGGCTGAGCTCCCCTGCACAATACACCTCGAAACCCTCTCAGGTCCCGGCGGCGCGCAGCGCCGTCCTAAGTACTTGGTCGGGTTCGAGAGTGGCGCAATCGCCCGGAGTTTGGCGAGTAGACGCTTTAGGTGCGACCACCCGTGCTCCCAACTGAGCTTGCCGCTGCCGACAGAGGCCCGGGAGCGTGCTGTCGTGGCATTGCCGGCGGGAGACAACACGCGCCACCTACGGTGGCCGGCAGCTCCAACGCCAGCGCCACAGAAGGACAAAAGCCCCACTTGGGTGCCGAAGCGAACTCTCCCAGCACAGCGCACGCGCCAACACGTCCGCACAGCTGCGATACAATCCACCTGCGAGAACCGCAGAGGCGACCGAGCAGCAGACGGCGTCGCGGCGCCGAGCGCCGGGCGGCGGCGCATCCTCAGCGCACACAGTCCTCAATCGGACCAGCACACTGCAGATGTCCACCGCGCTTCGCACCGGGCCCGCGAGGACCTACTTTGGCCGCACGGCGCCGCGTGCAGGGTGCGCCGGCGCGCAGCTGCGCCGCCTGCCGCCTCCGTCGGCCGGCGCGCCTGCCACTGGCCGCCCCCACCAGCCGGCTGTAGCGCGTGCGCCCACGCACCGCGCGGCCAGCACGCCGGGAGGCCCCCCTCACCGGCCGGGGACGGTCCCACCCAGCCACCGCCGCGTATCGCTTCACACCCACATGCCATTCACGTTCGTGGGCATGGTGGGTATCGCTGAAACAACCGGTTGGTAGCTCAACCGATCGTCGCCATCACTGATTCACCTCTAGCGAGAACAACCGCACCACAACGGTTTACCAGTTGTTCATTTGCGTAACGTCACCAGCAAACGTAGACGTCCATCGCCATTTGCAAATTCAACGATTGTTGCATGCCTGTGTCAGGTGTCACGACACACTATGTCTGCCCACATACACGCAACAACATGTGCACGCTTCGCGAACACGTGGAAGGTGGCCCCCGTACGTATGCGATGTCCATTGCGCGAACGACTGTCAACCGGCCTCTGTCGCATGTCGCAGATGTGGAACGCAGTGCACCATGCTATCACGGTGTGTGAGAGGAGACGACTACGTCTGACAACACGCGCCACTACATCAACAGACGGCTCATGCTGATCGCCATCCACGGCATACCATACTGCAATCCAGCTCTTATAGGGAGACGACACGTAGCTGAGTGCACAATATTTGGACCGTATGGTTCGCCGTTGTTGGCGCAGTCGTGGTACGGTCACACATGTACCACGATGTATCATTCAGTACATGAGGACCAATGTGCAGTACAGTGTGTGATTTGGATGTACAACATCAGCGGACAGTTGACACAAGCCGTACCACAACGTAGGCTGTGCTTCGCCATGCGAATGCCAATGAACAACTGCGAAGGGCATTGAGCATGTACGTCCTACTGCCATCCGCATTACAGTGTATAGCTGCAAGGTGTTTCACATGAAGCGATACTCTGGGGACCGGGCAGTGCGAGTAGCAAACTATATTGCGGGGGTTGCAGTTAGGCAACACTACACTAATTTAACGCGTCGTATGACAATTACAGAGCAGGTTAAGGCCCAACGTGTGTTGGGTTAAGGCCCAACGTGTGTTGGGTTAAGGCCCAACGTGTGTTGGGTTAAGGCCCAACGTGTGTTGGGTTAAGGCCCAACGTGTGTTGGGTTAAGGCCCAACGTGTGTTGGGTTAAGGCCCAACGTGTGTTGGGTTAAGGCCCAACGTGTGTTGGGTTAAGGCCCAACGTGTGTTGGGTTAAGGCCCAACGTGTGTTGGGTTAAGGCCCAACGTGTGTTGGGTTAAGGCCCAACGTGTGTTGGGTTAAGGCCCAACGTGTGTTGGGTTAAGGCCCAACGTGTGTTGGGTTAAGGCCCAACGTGTGTTGGGTTAAGGCCCAACGTGTGTTGGGTTGAGGCCCAACGTGTGTTGGGTTGAGGCGCAACATAGGTTAGGTTGAGGCGCAACATAGGTTAGGTTGAGGCGCAACATGGGTTAGGTTAAGGCGCAACATGGGTTAGGTTAAGGCGCAACATGGGTTAGGTTAAGGCGCAACATGGGTTAGGTTAAGGCGCAACATGGGTTAGGTTAAGGCGCAACATGGGTTAGGTTAAGGCGCAACATGGGTTAGGTTAAGGCGCAACATGGGTTAGGTTAAGGCGCAACATGGGTTAGGTTAAGGCGCAACATGGGTTAGGTTAAGGCGCAACATGGGTTAGGTTAAGGCGCAACATGGGTTAGGTTAAGGCGCAACATGGGTTAGGTTAAGGCGCAACATAGGTTAGGTTAAGGCGCAACATGGGTTAGGTTAAGGCGCAACATGGG
>NC_060121.1:591462917-591470417 GCF_021461395.2 Schistocerca americana
GTCCTTAATAGATTTTCCTTTGACCTGATGGATTCAGGTCCCATTACCCCCATAAGCTGTTCTCTGGGTTCGTTGTATAGTGTGCAGGTGTAGACTATGTGATTTGAGTCTTCTTCCTCGCCACATGTGCATCTGCCATTGTCTTCTATTCCCAGCTCATATATTTTCTTTTTCAGACCGTGGCCTGTCAGAAGACATGTCAGGGAGTATGGTGGAACCAAGCCCCCACGCCAGCCTGTCTGCCATAGTTCCACATTTGGTACCCAGCTAAAAGTTTCCCTGCCATTCTGTGTCCTGTTCCACCTTTCCTGCCACTCTTCCTGCAACATACAGTTTATATGTTTGTTAGCAATAGATCTAGGGTTTTGCCCCATGACAGCTCTTGGAACCTGGAACCCAGCAACCGAGCCAGCCATTCCATGTTTGGTATGGTATAGCAAGGCTGCTTTGACTATCTCCAGATCAAGTGGCATACACCCTGTGAGTACTTGGAGAGCATCAGTTGACACAGTCCGGCAGGCTCTGGTCATCTGTAAAAGAAATGGTCGTTGGATTGAGTCTAGTATGCGTTTGACATACCGGTGCTTCGTCCGATCTGCCCACGCTGCTGCACCATACCTGCAAACAGAGAGACAGAGACCTTGGTATATTAGTTTTAGTGATTTCTTTTGCAGACCCCACTCTGTTCTGGTCACCCTCAGGAGTGTACCTGAGACTTCACCCAGCTTCTTCTGAATGTTCCTCACATGAGGTGTGAACCACAGTCTTTCGTCAAGGGTTATTCCCAGATATGTGAACTCTTGGACAAACTTTATATTCTTGCCCTCAAATGGTATGGTAGGCGGTCTGTGCCTATCGAAAGTGCCCCTGATGGTCATGGCGACTGTTTTGTGATGGGATATTGCAAGCTTGTTCTGTCTCGTCCACCTGCTGACTTCGCCTAATGCTGTTTTTGCTCGTTCCTCTATTTGTTTCCTACTTTGCCCCTTAATTATGATTGCCAGGTCGTCTGCGTAGGCCACCTTTGCCCACTGCTCACCCTCCCTCTCGACAACCATCTCGTCAAAGACGAGGTTCCAGAGGAATGGGCCACAAATGGAGCCTTGTGGACAACCCTTTGTGACCCATTTCTCCACGACACCAGCCTTGCTGCTCACCATCACCTTTCGGTTCCTAAAATAATCTCCCATCAGGTCGTACAGGTTTCGTGGGCATTGGATTTGTCTTAGTCGCCTCATAACGCTGGGCCACCATAGGTTATCAAAGGCGCCTGCTATATCTACAAACACTACAACAACGTACCTCTCCTCACATTGTACGTGGCTTAGTACTTGCCTAATGGCCATCTCTGTTGATGCACCTTTCCTGAAGCCAAACTGATTTGGGGCCTTCAGGTCCGATTCCTCATATCGTTTCTCAAGACGATTTACAATAAGCCGTTCTAGGACTTTCCCTAGGATGGGGAGAAGGCATATTGGGCGGTATGATTTTGGCTCATCCCTTGGTTTGTCCTCCGATTTGAGAAGTATGCACACTCTTCCTTTCTTCCATGTTTCTGGGACTCTCCTTTCCCATAGACAGGTGTTGTATATCTCTGAAAGGAGGTGAGGGCTGGTATGCCATACTCTTTTGATCACTGCATCATCAATGCCATCAGGACCTGTTGCTCTTCCTGGTTTGCAGGCCTTAATAGCAGCGCCTATTTCCTCAGTTGTAAAGTCTGGATCCAGCTCCACATTGTTGTAACTCTCGTTTTCGAGTTTCACAACTAGCTGATCTTCAGTATCCTGATCCGCATCGTCGTCAGGTAAGAGGGTTTGGAGCAGTGATTTTATAGTCTCTTCCCATGTCATGGTAAGAGTCTGGTTCCCAGTTTTAATGTTGCTAATTACATTCTCTGTGCCGTATTTAGGCTGGAGTACCCTTCTCGTTATGGCCCATGGATCGTTTTTGTCACAGTCAGAGACCCACTTCTGCCATGTCTCTTCTTTCGCCTTGGCTATTTCCTTGTTGAACCTGTTTTTAATTTTGTTGTAGTTGCTCTTTGCAGCTACCAGAGCAGTTTCGTTTCCGCTTTTGCGTGTGTGTTGTAGTAATCGCCGTGCAGACATGGTATCCCGCCGCAGGTTTGCTAGTTTTGTGTTCCACCATGGTACTGGATTTTGCACCTGTCTCTTCCTTCTCATTGATTTTTTACAGCTCTCATAGACTGCCACCTGCAGTCTGTTTACCTTTTCGTTGACTCCCTCCTGTGGATTTTGTAGCCAGTTCTCTGTGGCACTAATGAGCTGTCTATCAAAAATGGACCACTTTGCACAGCTTGTATTGTAATTTGGGAGTTCTTCTTTTGCCCTCATTCTTTGGGGTACTCTGGCCTCATAAGTGATCGCCCTGTGGTCACTTGATGTCCATTCCTCATGGACCATCCACCTACACAGCATTCTGGCAGCTAAGGGTGTACATATAGTTACATCGATATTACTCTCCCCATTGGGCCCACTGAAAGTAGTTAGCTGCGATCTCTCATTTATGACCAGAAGACCATGTTGAGAGATAAAGTCCTCCAACTTTCTGCCTGCCTCGTCTGTTGTTTGGCTGTGCCAGACTGGTGAGTTGGCATTTGTATCAGCTCCTATGACTATTGCTTTCCCACTCAGTTTGTCCAGGATGACCTCCAATTCTTGGAGGAACTGATCAATGGGTGAACCATATTGGCAGTAGAGGCTAACTACATAAATCTCGCCAAAATTCCCACTTACACTAGCAACAGCCATGTGCTTGTTGCAGAAATTTGTGAGCTGCATTGCTGTTAGTGTCTGCGACCTAGCTGCTATAGCTGCCTTTGTCGCTCCATCTTTGGCGCTATACATGAGCTGGTAATTTGGGGGATAGCCTACTACTTTGTTGTTTATACAGTAGGGTTCCTGTATCAACAGCACATCCACATTCTCCTCATTTACCCTCTGTGCCAGTTGATCAGGGACTACTTTTGCCCTTTGCCCATTTATTTGGAGAATCCTTATGACATTGTTCTGTGTGCCAGTCCCTTGTCTTCTTCCAGTTCGCAGAACTGAATCGTCCCTACTGGCCATAATCAGTTCTGTAGGTTATTATGGCCTTGACTCTGTTATATTCTGGGCAGGATTTCTCTGTTACGGCATGGTTGTGTGGCTTCTTAGCACGCTTGCAGTTTGCACAGTGTGCTTGCTGATCTTTCGTTGGGCAGTCCTTGTAGGTGTGTCCAGATGCTGCGCAGTGACCACAGGTGTTTTCTGCACTCGTGCACTTTGCAGCTGTGTGTCCATGTCCCTGGCATTTAAAACACCTGTTTATGTTGTTGTAGTTTCTCACTTTGTGTGAGGTACAACTTATGTAGACACGGCCCTGCTGTGTTAGCTTATTCCAGATCTCTGGTGTTGTCTCCAAAACCAAGTTTACATCTTCCCGTTCCTTTGGGCCAGTCTTGAACAGCACCTTGATGCCATCCATAACTTCTTCCTGAGACGTGTTGAGCCTGGAGAGGTTTCTTTCAAACAGCTCAGTTTTCAGCTCCTCTTCTGTTGTCTGTCTTGGGACGTCGAAAATGATTACTTTTGGATTTCTTTTCTTTGGATCTGATATAGCAATTCCGGACTGAGCTATGTCTCCACACTTCCTTATTTTTTCTGCATCCTGATCGTTTGGGACCTCAAGAACAATGCCTTTGTCTTTTACTGCCTTACATTTTGAGATCCTTACATCTTTTAGTGAAGTGGCGATTAGCGTCCTTACTGTTTCTTGAAGTTCTTTGTCCGTTTTCTGAGCTCCCTCTGCTGGTTTGATCATGAGAATTTTTGGTTGCTGGGTCTTCCTGGGCTCGTTTTTTGGTATGGATGGTTGTGCCGCTGCCTTGCTGGCATAGCTCTCGACTTTTACAGGAGATGTATTTAGAGTAGCCTTGACACATCTCAGCTCTGTTGTGAGCTCTAGAATATCCATTTCATATTTCTTCAGTATCTGCTCGTATACTGACAGTTTCCCTAGTATGAATTTCTTCTGGGCATTGTTTATCTTGTTGTTCTCGTTAAACAGAAACGCCTCCATCTCTTCTCTTATGTTTGTCATTGCTTGTAGGTCGGTACATGTCTTAGCTCCTTCCTTGTCACTTGGATTCATGGAATTTCGGCCCACTTCCTTTCCTATATCTACATTTTCTTTACTGGGCCCCATTTTGGGGCGGCTTTTCAGAGCTCTTCTCTTCCTTAGGGCTTAGACTTCCACCTGTGATGAGAACACTTCAGGGAACAGAAAACTTCTATGGCAAGTTTGCTCTAGGTGCCAGCCACTATCCTCTTCCACCTTCACACATTTACATGATATTTCTTATGTAACTAGAGTTCTATAACCTAAAATAAAAAAAAGAAAGTAGAGTTACTAACCTAATAATAACATGAGAAGTATAAGGGCCCTATGTAACCTACGATGCTAAAAACCAAGGAGTCTATTTCCTATCGTCGACGTTCATGCAGAGCTGACAGCTACACAGTACATACGACTTAACTTCTCTGAAAGTATTTCCTAACCTAGCATGGACTAAACAATAAGACACACATATTGGGAGAGGGAGAAATACAAACTACAGACAAAATGATAACAACGAAGGTGCTGTCACAGCACACGATTTATCTTTTCAGTTCCATTTCCTAACCTAACACACATTTACACAATATTAAACACCTGCTCAGCCTGATCGGTTTCCTTCCATCGATGTTCATGCATGAGAGCTGTCACTGCACTCGATTTTTCTTTTCAGTTTACTATCCTAACCTAACACATAGTTACACAGTTTCATAATTACAGACACATGTTGCACACGATCTTTCTCATGTTGATAGTGTTTTACCCTAACAGACAGCAGAGGATGTAGGGACAGGCTATAATTATACCACCTGCAGGAAATGTGAGGGCAGACTATAACACGTCAACAGAAAGGCTGGTATCATTGGTGACTGCCGAGCGAGAGGGTCAGTTCTGCAATAAGAGCCCTACTCATTGAAGAAATGAGAAACGTGGAGGAACAGAGAGCACTTCACTAACTGCAGCTTTCGAGTTTCGGCGATGTGACTTCCGATTACGAAAGAAGAATGACAATAGCTGCTATACTATGGTCGGAGAACAAGGCATTTTACACTCCATCTGCCAGGAGATGAACCATATAGCACTCGCCTTGTCTTGAGTTTCCCCTAGAGACCGTCGCTAAGCCACTGCTAACAGATTTCTTCGCGCAGCGTGCCGCGCAGTACAGGTCGCCCGCGCGTGTGCGCAGGCCGTAAGGAAATACTGCTCCACTGCTATATTATGATAGAAGGACCACTATTTCTCTACGTCAACCGATAGAGGATGAAAAGGCGTACGGGAACACGTGTTTGATAGTTTCCTACAGGCAGGATTTGGCCGCAGAAATCTGCAGTTCCCGTCACCATTCGGTCGTTTCGGTATCTTTGCTTGCAATGGCAGTACTATTGAACTCACAAGGAAAAACGTGCTTCCCTCTACATCACTGGATAGCACGATACATGGAGAACACTATCACATGCGTACAATCCTGCTACCGAAAGCCGTCACGTGGATGCAAGCGGATTACTACAGAAAACGCAGTGTGCGCGCGGTCCGACACGTGGCCGCTCCGATGTCGTCACTTACAGTGCCTATAGCTCCTAAACACACAAAAGAATGTACACTTCTCTGTTCATATTTGGATAGGGAAACACATGGGGAACAGCAGTGCATGCGTTCAAAACAGCTATCAGCTACCGTCAGGCGGATGCAAACGGATTACTGCATAGGCGCGGAAGAAAGACGACGCGTGTGCGCGCCCATAGGAAAAATCAATTTAATAGCTCTATTCTAAAAGGTACGCCACAAATTCTCTATGTCGTCAGATAGAGTACAAGAACGTCTATCAATCGGTGGTGTTGAACTTTTCCGAACACCCCCTCTTTGGATGATTATCGGCAACTTCCGGTCGCCACGTGGTTACCACGCGTTCTTCGGTTTGATTGATTGTATCTTTTAAACTATCAATGGAAAACCCACTTGTTTACACACTGTCCGCTGGAGGAAGACCTGGAGAACACAGCCGTGTACTTGAAAGCTAGATAACGACTGAAGCTACGCGGATGGAAACGGATTTCTAAAAGCACGTGGTGCACGCGGAGATGCGCGCGAGACAAAGGGCAACACACGACCACCAAAACAGCACTTTCCAGGCACAGTGGGTCACTTTACTGTACATTTACAGATGAAATATATTTACTGCACCTGTCCAGTACCACTGAAGTGGCAAGAATTCACGAGTTTGTGGTAAGTCATGGCTTTACAAAAACATCGGTTTTTTTCGAAAAAAAGGACACAAATACCTTTTCGAGGACCCAGGAGATGCGCCAGCACGTCCCACGGTGTAGTCTGCGTCGGTGAAGCACTTCACATACACCACAAATTCCGTAACTAAGACGACACAACGCTAAATCTCCAATTTCGAATACGTCACCTTAACACAAAAACGGTTCGACCGAGGGCAAAGATTTTCCTACACAGGCTGTAATGTCACAACACGAAACTCTGTGCCAAAATTCACAATAATCGCACTCGATTTACCCACCCAAAATGCCGAAAGAACGGGAGCGCACGCGACGCTCGACCGCGCGCGACGATAGGGACAGCGGGAATCTCGTTAATCCATTCATGCGCGTCACTAATTAGATGACGAGGCATTTGGCTACCTTAAGAGAGTCATAGTTACTCCCGCCGTTTACCCGCGCTTGCTTGAATTTCTTCACGTTGACATTCAGAGCACTGGGCAGAAATCACATTGCGTCAACACCCGCTAGGGCCATCGCAATGCTTTGTTTTAATTAGACAGTCGGATTCCCCCAGTCCGTGCCAGTTCTGAGTTGATCGTTGAATGGCGGCCGAAGAGAATCCGCGCACCCGCGCGCCCCCGGAGGAGCACGCTAAGGCGGACGCGGCCTCGCAGCAAGGAAGATCCGTGGGAGGGACCGAGCTCGGATCCTGCACGCAGGTTGAAGCACCGGGGCGCGAACGCCGCGCAGGCGCGCGCATCCTGCACCGCCGGCCAGCACGAGGCCAACCAACGGCGAGAGCAGACCACGCCCGCGCTAAACGCCCGCACTTACCGGCACCCCTACGGCACTCACCTCGCCCAGGCCCGGCACGTTAGCGCTGACCCACTTCCCGACCAAGCCCGACACGCCCCGATCCTCAGAGCCAATCCTTATCCCGAAGTTACGGATCCAATTTGCCGACTTCCCTTACCTACATTATTCTATCGACTAGAGGCTCTTCACCTTGGAGACCTGCTGCGGATATGGGTACCAACCGGCGCGACACCTCCACGTGGCCCTCTCCCGGATTTTCAAGGTCCGAGGGGAAGATCGGGACACCGCCGCAACTGCGGTGCTCTTCGCGTTCCAAACCCTATCTCCCTGCTAGAGGATTCCA
>NC_060121.1:591475417-591477917 GCF_021461395.2 Schistocerca americana
CGCTGCCGACAGAGGCCCGGGAGCGTGCTGTCGTGGCATTGCCGGCGGGAGACAACACGCGCCACCTACGGTGGCCGGCAGCTCCAACGCCAGCGCCACAGAAGGACAAAAGCCCCACTTGGGTGCCGAAGCGAACTCTCCCAGCACAGCGCACGCGCCAACACGTCCGCACAGCTGCGATACAATCCACCTGCGAGAACCGCAGAGGCGACCGAGCAGCAGACGGCGTCGCGGCGCCGAGCGCCGGGCGGCGGCGCATCCTCAGCGCACACAGTCCTCAATCGGACCAGCACACTGCAGATGTCCACCGCGCTTCGCACCGGGCCCGCGAGGACCTACTTTGGCCGCACGGCGCCGCGTGCAGGGTGCGCCGGCGCGCAGCTGCGCCGCCTGCCGCCTCCGTCGGCCGGCGCGCCTGCCACTGGCCGCCCCCACCAGCCGGCTGTAGCGCGTGCGCCCACGCACCGCGCGGCCAGCACGCCGGGAGGCCCCCCCTCACCGGCCGGGGACGGTCCCACCCAGCCACCGCCGCGTATCGCTTCACACCCACATGCCATTCACGTTCGTGGGCATGGTGGGTATCGCTGAAACAACCGGTTGGTAGCTCAACCGATCGTCGCCATCACTGATTCACCTCTAGCGAGAACAACCGCACCACAACGGTTTACCAGTTGTTCATTTGCGTAACGTCACCAGCAAACGTAGACGTCCATCGCCATTTGCAAATTCAACGATTGTTGCATGCCTGTGTCAGGTGTCACGACACACTATGTCTGCCCACATACACGCAACAACATGTGCACGCTTCGCGAACACGTGGAAGGTGGCCCCCGTACGTATGCGATGTCCATTGCGCGAACGACTGTCAACCGGCCTCTGTCGCATGTCGCAGATGTGGAACGCAGTGCACCATGCTATCACGGTGTGTGAGAGGAGACGACTACGTCTGACAACACGCGCCACTACATCAACAGACGGCTCATGCTGATCGCCATCCACGGCATACCATACTGCAATCCAGCTCTTATAGGGAGACGACACGTAGCTGAGTGCACAATATTTGGACCGTATGGTTCGCCGTTGTTGGCGCAGTCGTGGTACGGTCACACATGTACCACGATGTATCATTCAGTACATGAGGACCAATGTGCAGTACAGTGTGTGATTTGGACGTACAACATCAGCGGACAGTTGACACAAGCCGTACCACAACGTAGGCTGTGCTTCGCCATGCGAATGCCAATGAACAACTGCGAAGGGCATTGAGCATGTACGTCCTACTGCCATCCGCATTACAGTGTATAGCTGCAAGGTGTTTCACATGAAGCGATACTCTGGGGACCGGGCAGTGCGAGTAGCAAACTATATTGCGGGGGTTGCAGTTAGGCAACACTACACTAATTTAACGCGTCGTATGACAATTACAGAGCAGGTTAAGGCCCAACGTGTGTTGGGTTAAGGCCCAACGTGTGTTGGGTTAAGGCCCAACGTGTGTTGGGTTAAGGCCCAACGTGTGTTGGGTTAAGGCCCAACGTGTGTTGGGTTAAGGCCCAACGTGTGTTGGGTTAAGGCCCAACGTGTGTTGGGTTAAGGCCCAACGTGTGTTGGGTTAAGGCCCAACGTGTGTTGGGTTAAGGCCCAACGTGTGTTGGGTTAAGGCCCAACGTGTGTTGGGTTAAGGCCCAACGTGTGTTGGGTTAAGGCCCAACGTGTGTTGGGTTAAGGCCCAACGTGTGTTGGGTTAAGGCCCAACGTGTGTTGGGTTAAGGCCCAACGTGTGTTGGGTTAAGGCCCAACGTGTGTTGGGTTAAGGCCCAACGTGTGTTGGGTTAAGGCCCAACGTGTGTTGGGTTAAGGCCCAACGTGTGTTGGGTTAAGGCCCAACGTGTGTTGGGTTAAGGCCCAACGTGTGTTGGGTTGAGGCCCAACGTGTGTTGGGTTGAGGCGCAACATAGGTTAGGTTGAGGCGCAACATAGGTTAGGTTGAGGCGCAACATGGGTTAGGTTGAGGCGCAACATGGGTTAGGTTAAGGCGCAACATGGGTTAGGTTAAGGCGCAACATGGGTTAGGTTAAGGCGCAACATGGGTTAGGTTAAGGCGCAACATGGGTTAGGTTAAGGCGCAACATGGGTTAGGTTAAGGCGCAACATGGGTTAGGTTAAGGCGCAACATGGGTTAGGTTAAGGCGCAACATGGGTTAGGTTAAGGCGCAACATGGGTTAGGTTAAGGCGCAACATGGGTTAGGTTAAGGCGCAACATGGGTTAGGTTAAGGCGCAACATAGGTTAGGTTAAGGCGCAACATGGGTTAGGTTAAGGCGCAACATGGGTTAGGTTAAGGTACAATATGGGTTAGGTTAAGGTACAATATGGGTTAGGTTAAGGTACAATATGGGTTAGGTTAAGGCGCAACATAGGTTAGGTTAAGGCGCAACATAGGTTAGGTTAAGGCGCAACATAGGTTAGGTTAAGGCGCAACATAGGTTAGGTTAAGGCACAA
>NC_060121.1:591487917-591492917 GCF_021461395.2 Schistocerca americana
GTTATCCAAGTAACGTGGGTACGATCTAAGGAACCATAACTGATTTAATGAGCCATTCGCGGTTTCACCTTAATGCGGCTTGTACTGAGACATGCATGGCTTAATCTTTGAGACAAGCATATGACTACTGGCAGGATCAACCAGGGAGCTGCGTCAACTAGAGCTGAGCAGCCGGCCGCCCGGGAGTGTGTCCCGGGGGCCCGCGCGAACACGCAAGCGTCCGCTCAATTATTCTGCAAACAGGAGGAGGCTGAGCTCCCCTGCACAATACACCTCGAAACCCTCTCAGGTCCCGGCGGCGCGCAGCGCCGTCCTAAGTACTTGGTCGGGTTCGAGAGTGGCGCAATCGCCCGGAGTTTGGCGAGTAGACGCTTTAGGTGCGACCACCCGTGCTCCCAACTGAGCTTGCCGCTGCCGACAGAGGCCCGGGAGCGTGCTGTCGTGGCATTGCCGGCGGGAGACAACACGCGCCACCTACGGTGGCCGGCAGCTCCAACGCCAGCGCCACAGAAGGACAAAAGCCCCACTTGGGTGCCGAAGCGAACTCTCCCAGCACAGCGCACGCGCCAACACGTCCGCACAGCTGCGATACAATCCACCTGCGAGAACCGCAGAGGCGACCGAGCAGCAGACGGCGTCGCGGCGCCGAGCGCCGGGCGGCGGCGCATCCTCAGCGCACACAGTCCTCAATCGGACCAGCACACTGCAGATGTCCACCGCGCTTCGCACCGGGCCCGCGAGGACCTACTTTGGCCGCACGGCGCCGCGTGCAGGGTGCGCCGGCGCGCAGCTGCGCCGCCTGCCGCCTCCGTCGGCCGGCGCGCCTGCCACTGGCCGCCCCCACCAGCCGGCTGTAGCGCGTGCGCCCACGCACCGCGCGGCCAGCACGCCGGGAGGCCCCCCCTCACCGGCCGGGGACGGTCCCACCCAGCCACCGCCGCGTATCGCTTCACACCCACATGCCATTCACGTTCGTGGGCATGGTGGGTATCGCTGAAACAACCGGTTGGTAGCTCAACCGATCGTCGCCATCACTGATTCACCTCTAGCGAGAACAACCGCACCACAACGGTTTACCAGTTGTTCATTTGCGTAACGTCACCAGCAAACGTAGACGTCCATCGCCATTTGCAAATTCAACGATTGTTGCATGCCTGTGTCAGGTGTCACGACACACTATGTCTGCCCACATACACGCAACAACATGTGCACGCTTCGCGAACACGTGGAAGGTGGCCCCCGTACGTATGCGATGTCCATTGCGCGAACGACTGTCAACCGGCCTCTGTCGCATGTCGCAGATGTGGAACGCAGTGCACCATGCTATCACGGTGTGTGAGAGGAGACGACTACGTCTGACAACACGCGCCACTACATCAACAGACGGCTCATGCTGATCGCCATCCACGGCATACCATACTGCAATCCAGCTCTTATAGGGAGACGACACGTAGCTGAGTGCACAATATTTGGACCGTATGGTTCGCCGTTGTTGGCGCAGTCGTGGTACGGTCACACATGTACCACGATGTATCATTCAGTACATGAGGACCAATGTGCAGTACAGTGTGTGATTTGGACGTACAACATCAGCGGACAGTTGACACAAGCCGTACCACAACATAGGCTGTGCTTCGCCATGCGAATGCCAATGAACAACTGCGAAGGGCATTGAGCATGTACGTCCTACTGCCATCCGCATTACAGTGTATAGCTGCAAGGTGTTTCACATGAAGCGATACTCTGGGGACCGGGCAGTGCGAGTAGCAAACTATATTGCGGGGGTTGCAGTTAGGCAACACTACACTAATTTAACGCGTCGTATGACAATTACAGAGCAGGTTAAGGCCCAACGTGTGTTGGGTTAAGGCCCAACGTGTGTTGGGTTAAGGCCCAACGTGTGTTGGGTTAAGGCCCAACGTGTGTTGGGTTAAGGCCCAACGTGTGTTGGGTTAAGGCCCAACGTGTGTTGGGTTAAGGCCCAACGTGTGTTGGGTTAAGGCCCAACGTGTGTTGGGTTAAGGCCCAACGTGTGTTGGGTTAAGGCCCAACGTGTGTTGGGTTAAGGCCCAACGTGTGTTGGGTTAAGGCCCAATGTGTGTTGGGTTAAGGCCCAACGTGTGTTGGGTTAAGGCCCAACGTGTGTTGGGTTAAGGCCCAACGTGTGTTGGGTTAAGGCCCAACGTGTGTTGGGTTAAGGCCCAACGTGTGTTGGGTTAAGGCCCAACGTGTGTTGGGTTAAGGCCCAACGTGTGTTGGGTTAAGGCCCAACGTGTGTTGGGTTAAGGCCCAACGTGTGTTGGGTTGAGGCCCAACGTGTGTTGGGTTGAGGCCCAACGTGTGTTGGGTTGAGGCCCAACGTGTGTTGGGTTGAGGCGCAACATAGGTTAGGTTGAGGCGCAACATAGGTTAGGTTGAGGCGCAACATGGGTTAGGTTAAGGCGCAACATGGGTTAGGTTAAGGCGCAACATGGGTTAGGTTAAGGCGCAACATGGGTTAGGTTAAGGCGCAACATGGGTTAGGTTAAGGCGCAACATGGGTTAGGTTAAGGCGCAACATGGGTTAGGTTAAGGCGCAACATGGGTTAGGTTAAGGCGCAACATGGGTTAGGTTAAGGCGCAACATGGGTTAGGTTAAGGCGCAACATGGGTTAGGTTAAGGCGCAACATGGGTTAGGTTAAGGCGCAACATGGGTTAGGTTAAGGCGCAACATAGGTTAGGTTAAGGCGCAACATGGGTTAGGTTAAGGCGCAACATGGGTTAGGTTAAGGTACAATATGGGTTAGGTTAAGGTACAATATGGGTTAGGTTAAGGTACAATATGGGTTAGGTTAAGGCGCAACATAGGTTAGGTTAAGGCGCAACATAGGTTAGGTTAAGGCGCAACATAGGTTAGGTTAAGGCGCAACATAGGTTAGGTTAAGGCACAACACGGGTTAGGTTAAGGTACAACACGGGTTAGGTTAAGGTACAACACGGGTTAGGTTAAGGTACAACACGGGTTAGGTTAAGGTACAACACGGGTTAGGTTAAGGTACAACACGGGTTAGGTTAAGGTACAACACGGGTTAGGTTAAGGTACAACACGGGTTAGGTTAAGGTACAACACGGGTTAGGTTAAGGCACAACACGGGTTAGGTTAAGGCACAACACGGGTTAGGTTAAGGCACAACACGGGTTAGGTTAAGGCACAACACGGGTTAGGTTAAGGCACAACACGGGTTAGGTTAAGGCACAACACGGGTTAGGTTAAGGCACAATACGGGTTAGGTTAAGGCACAATACGGGTTAGGTTAAGGCACAATACGGGTTAGGTTAAGGCACAATACGGGTTAGGTTAAGGCACAATACGGGTTAGGTTAAGGCACAATACGGGTTAGGTTAAGGCACAATACGGGTTAGGTTAAGGCACAATACGGGTTAGGTTAAGGCACAATACGGGTTAGGTTAAGGCACAATACGGGTTAGGTTAAGGCACAATACGGGTTAGGTTAAGGCACAATACGGGTTAGGTTAAGGCACAATACGGGTTAGGTTAAGGCACAATACGGGTTAGGTTAAGGTACACATTGTTGTAAGGAAAGGTGTTTTGGGGGGGGGGGGGCCGGTTTGTTGATCGTGATTATCGTAAGTAAATGACTGCGGCATCATCTGATTTGGCACGTCAGGGTGCACCTTTGGCTCATGACAGGCGGCGCTCTGATTCCATGCTTGTGGCAGACCTGTGTCTTTCATTCCTGCCATTGTTTTTGTGGTGTGACAGGAGGCAGTATTGTGATGTTGGGTGCACCCCTGTGTAGGACATGTGTGGGTGTTGGTGGCTTAGCTGAGCAATGGTGGTTGTCGGAAGGGTGGGATATTCTGTTTTCCGAGTGGACCTCCCGGTCTGGTTATGATAGTGTGGATTGTCTAATGTGGCAGAGAGGATGCACTGGGTGTTGTTCCATGCTGGTGCTTACATATTGTCTGTGTGCCTGTTACAGGCAGAGAGTAGTGCGTGATAAGAGTGTCTGGCTGACGTGTGATTGTGAGCAGAGTCTTTCAGCATGTATACGGACAGTTGTATACATTATCTGTATTCTGATGGCTCTATCTATTACTAATCAGCGCCGTGTATACGTTTAATCCGGTTCCAGTCGAAACTATTGTATCTCTGTACATTAGTGACACGGCGAGCCCGCTATGTAGTTACTCGTCTCGGCAGCTTCCACCGGTGTATGGCAAATGATTATAAGGAATCAGTCTAGTCGTCAATACCGATAGTGTGACGTCACATGTCTGGGGTGGGGGACGCTGCGCCCTTCCGGTGGGTCATGGCCTAGGAAGACTCTTCCCACGCAGGGGGGCTTGGACTGTCATTGACTCTTCCGAGTAATATACTTGCCGTACGTTTTTGCGACTGCGAGTGCAACGCTCACCGGTACCGACATGGATGGAGCGCCTCCTAGCTGCCGCTGAGCATCTGCATTCGTACAGAGAGCAACGCGATCGCGTCTGTAGCTCGTACGTGGTACAGCTCGCAGCTCATGTATATGGACAGCGGGAATGTCGCATATTGGACATAACTCTTCATGAAACGCACGTTATAGGGGTGGATTGCACATTGCGAGTGCGAGCAAAGTCCGCCGTTCATCCGCTGGAGTTGCGAGTTGGGCGGTTGGGGTGGGGAACGAACGGGTGCAGGTGGAGTGATTGCCGGTCCACGACTTCGTGCGGCAGAGGCGCTGGCGTTGGGGTGCTGTTGTCGACAGAGGATGCAGGCTTTGTGGGTGGGGTCGAAAGAAGGGCACTGTGGGCCCATGGCTGTCTTAGTCGGCTTGGCGTCTCATAGATGACGGTATCGTCGTTGCAGGAGGTCATGTTGCGGGAGACCTACAGATGGCAGTATGTTTTGCGGTGCGCTCGACATGGCGGACGTAGTGTTGTCAGATTCGCATAGATGGAGGTATTGCATGTGGTTTCGCCGTATTTTCATAGATGGCGATACTGTTTTGCCGGC
>NC_060121.1:591505417-591507917 GCF_021461395.2 Schistocerca americana
TGCTGATCGCCATCCACGGCATACCATACTGCAATCCAGCTCTTATAGGGAGACGACACGTAGCTGAGTGCACAATATTTGGACCGTATGGTTCGCCGTTGTTGGCGCAGTCGTGGTACGGTCACACATGTACCACGATGTATCATTCAGTACATGAGGACCAATGTGCAGTACAGTGTGTGATTTGGACGTACAACATCAGCGGACAGTTGACACAAGCCGTACCACAACGTAGGCTGTGCTTCGCCATGCGAATGCCAATGAACAACTGCGAAGGGCATTGAGCATGTACGTCCTACTGCCATCCGCATTACAGTGTATAGCTGCAAGGTGTTTCACATGAAGCGATACTCTGGGGACCGGGCAGTGCGAGTAGCAAACTATATTGCGGGGGTTGCAGTTAGGCAACACTACACTAATTTAACGCGTCGTATGACAATTACAGAGCAGGTTAAGGCCCAACGTGTGTTGGGTTAAGGCCCAACGTGTGTTGGGTTAAGGCCCAACGTGTGTTGGGTTAAGGCCCAACGTGTGTTGGGTTAAGGCCCAACGTGTGTTGGGTTAAGGCCCAACGTGTGTTGGGTTAAGGCCCAACGTGTGTTGGGTTAAGGCCCAACGTGTGTTGGGTTAAGGCCCAACGTGTGTTGGGTTAAGGCCCAACGTGTGTTGGGTTAAGGCCCAACGTGTGTTGGGTTAAGGCCCAACGTGTGTTGGGTTAAGGCCCAACGTGTGTTGGGTTAAGGCCCAACGTGTGTTGGGTTAAGGCCCAACGTGTGTTGGGTTAAGGCCCAACGTGTGTTGGGTTAAGGCCCAACGTGTGTTGGGTTAAGGCCCAACGTGTGTTGGGTTAAGGCCCAACGTGTGTTGGGTTAAGGCCCAACGTGTGTTGGGTTGAGGCCCAACGTGTGTTGGGTTGAGGCCCAACGTGTGTTGGGTTGAGGCCCAACGTGTGTTGGGTTGAGGCGCAACATAGGTTAGGTTGAGGCGCAACATAGGTTAGGTTGAGGCGCAACATGGGTTAGGTTAAGGCGCAACATGGGTTAGGTTAAGGCGCAACATGGGTTAGGTTAAGGCGCAACATGGGTTAGGTTAAGGCGCAACATGGGTTAGGTTAAGGCGCAACATGGGTTAGGTTAAGGCGCAACATGGGTTAGGTTAAGGCGCAACATGGGTTAGGTTAAGGCGCAACATGGGTTAGGTTAAGGCGCAACATGGGTTAGGTTAAGGCGCAACATGGGTTAGGTTAAGGCGCAACATGGGTTAGGTTAAGGCGCAACATGGGTTAGGTTAAGGCGCAACATAGGTTAGGTTAAGGCGCAACATGGGTTAGGTTAAGGCGCAACATGGGTTAGGTTAAGGTACAATATGGGTTAGGTTAAGGTACAATATGGGTTAGGTTAAGGTACAATATGGGTTAGGTTAAGGCGCAACATAGGTTAGGTTAAGGCGCAACATAGGTTAGGTTAAGGCGCAACATAGGTTAGGTTAAGGCGCAACATAGGTTAGGTTAAGGCACAACACGGGTTAGGTTAAGGTACAACACGGGTTAGGTTAAGGTACAACACGGGTTAGGTTAAGGTACAACACGGGTTAGGTTAAGGTACAACACGGGTTAGGTTAAGGTACAACACGGGTTAGGTTAAGGTACAACACGGGTTAGGTTAAGGTACAACACGGGTTAGGTTAAGGTACAACACGGGTTAGGTTAAGGCACAACACGGGTTAGGTTAAGGCACAATACGGGTTAGGTTAAGGCACAACACGGGTTAGGTTAAGGCACAACACGGGTTAGGTTAAGGCACAACACGGGTTAGGTTAAGGCACAATACGGGTTAGGTTAAGGCACAATACGGGTTAGGTTAAGGCACAATACGGGTTAGGTTAAGGCACAATACGGGTTAGGTTAAGGCACAATACGGGTTAGGTTAAGGCACAATACGGGTTAGGTTAAGGCACAATACGGGTTAGGTTAAGGCACAATACGGGTTAGGTTAAGGCACAATACGGGTTAGGTTAAGGCACAATACGGGTTAGGTTAAGGCACAATACGGGTTAGGTTAAGGCACAATACGGGTTAGGTTAAGGCACAATACGGGTTAGGTTAAGGCACAATACGGGTTAGGTTAAGGCACAATACGGGTTAGGTTAAGGCACAATACGGGTTAGGTTAAGGTACACATTGTTGTAAGGAAAGGTGTTTTGGGGGGGGGGGGGCCGGTTTGTTGATCGTGATTATCGTAAGTAAATGACTGCGGCATCATCTGATTTGGCACGTCAGGGTGCACCTTTGGCTCATGACAGGCGGCGCTCTGATTCCATGCTTGTGGCAGACCTGTGTCTTTCATTCCTGCCATTGTTTTTGTGGTGTGACAGGAGGCAGTATTGTGATGTTGGGTGCACCCCTGTGTAGGACATGTGTGGGTGTTGGTGGCTTAGCTGAGCAATGGTGGTTGTCGGAAGGGTGGGATATTCTGTTTTCCGAGTGGACCTCCCGGTCTGG
>NC_060121.1:591515417-591525417 GCF_021461395.2 Schistocerca americana
GAATTCCTCGTTCATGGGGAACAATTGCAAGCCCCAATCCCTAGCACGAAGGAGGTTCAGCGGGTTACCCCGACCTTTCGGCCTAGGAAGACACGCTGATTCCTTCAGTGTAGCGCGCGTGCGGCCCAGAACATCTAAGGGCATCACAGACCTGTTATTGCTCAATCTCGTGCGGCTAGAAGCCGCCTGTCCCTCTAAGAAGAAAAGTAATCGCTGACAGCACGAAGGATGTCACGCGACTAGTTAGCAGGCTAGAGTCTCGTTCGTTATCGGAATTAACCAGACAAATCGCTCCACCAACTAAGAACGGCCATGCACCACCACCCACCGAATCAAGAAAGAGCTATCAATCTGTCAATCCTTCCGGTGTCCGGGCCTGGTGAGGTTTCCCGTGTTGAGTCAAATTAAGCCGCAGGCTCCACTCCTGGTGGTGCCCTTCCGTCAATTCCTTTAAGTTTCAGCTTTGCAACCATACTTCCCCCGGAACCCAAAAGCTTTGGTTTCCCGGAGGCTGCCCGCCGAGTCATCGGAGGAACTGCGGCGGATCGCTGGCTGGCATCGTTTATGGTTAGAACTAGGGCGGTATCTGATCGCCTTCGAACCTCTAACTTTCGTTCTTGATTAATGAAAACATACTTGGCAAATGCTTTCGCTTCTGTTCGTCTTGCGACGATCCAAGAATTTCACCTCTAACGTCGCAATACGAATGCCCCCGCCTGTCCCTATTAATCATTACCTCGGGTTCCGAAAACCAACAAAATAGAACCGAGGTCCTATTCCATTATTCCATGCACACAGTATTCAGGCGGGCTTGCCTGCTTTAAGCACTCTAATTTGTTCAAAGTAAACGTGCCGGCCCACCGAGACACTCACTCAAGAGCACCCTGGTAGGATTGCAACGGGGTCCGCCTCGGGACGCACGAGCACGCACGAGGCGCGTCGCACGCCTTCAGCTCGCCCCACCGGCAGGACGTCCCACGATACATGCCAGTTAAACACCGACGGGCGGTGAACCAACAGCGTGGGACACAAATCCAACTACGAGCTTTTTAACCGCAACAACTTTAATATACGCTATTGGAGCTGGAATTACCGCGGCTGCTGGCACCAGACTTGCCCTCCAATAGATACTCGTTAAAGGATTTAAAGTGTACTCATTCCGATTACGGGGCCTCGGATGAGTCCCGTATCGTTATTTTTCGTCACTACCTCCCCGTGCCGGGAGTGGGTAATTTGCGCGCCTGCTGCCTTCCTTGGATGTGGTAGCCGTTTCTCAGGCTCCCTCTCCGGAATCGAACCCTGATTCCCCGTTACCCGTTACAACCATGGTAGGCGCAGAACCTACCATCGACAGTTGATAAGGCAGACATTTGAAAGATGCGTCGCCGGTACGAGGACCGTGCGATCAGCCCAAAGTTATTCAGAGTCACCAAGGCAAACGGACCGGACGAGCCGACCGATTGGTTTTGATCTAATAAAAGCGTCCCTTCCATCTCTGGTCGGGACTCTGTTTTTTTTTTTAAAAAAAAAAATTTCTTTATTCAATACATTACATTATACATCATAACCCACTACCTAACTCATTAGTGGGTCCTAGTATGATACAATTTGAATGCAGCAATGTTATTTACACTTCAGGTAGTATTATTATTATTATTTCTATTATTTACTCTAATTATTACCGCTATAGGGCTCTAAGCTTAATCTACGGGGAAACTACATGCTACCTGCAGCGTTACAAGTTGTGCCAGAGCTACTATAAACCTACTAGTTGTTAGCCAGGCCCACTGAGCTAATCCCAGTGGGCGTGCCCCTGGCACTGGGCTGGCTCTTGACTTGGTGTCGCTGCAGAGTATTCTGAGGTATTATCCTATCTTCTACTTCTAACTTAATTTAACTAAGTGTCAAAATCGGTGTGCGTCATAGTCCGGTATTTATGTACACCCCTCCCTCCTAGTCCAGGGCAAGGCGGATTCCAGCCGTGAGGCGGCTGGCCAGTCCTTGCCCGGCGGTACAGTAAGGGTGCACTAGTCAGCATAGGTGAGAGTTTTGTCTTTAATGGTGGTGATTGTCCCTTAAAAAGTTCTTAAGTATCTTTTTTGATATTTCATCTGTAAGTTTGTTTAAGATGTCAAAGGTGATTTCACGCCTTAACAAGTGGTACGTGTCGTTATTTGGCAGCTGTTGTCTTAGCTCTTGGGCTACATCATCGAAGAGGTGGCACTCGTACACCACATGTTCTGGGGTGCCCTGCACTGCGCCACAGTCACACGCTGGTGTAGCCTGCTTCCCAAACCTACATAGGTATGTTGGATATGGTCCATGTCCAGTAAGAAAGTGCAGCATTCCTCTCGTTGGTGTAAAAAATGTGAGTTTTATTCTTTCTTCTATGTCCGGTAGCAGCTCATAGGTTCTACGACCTGTATCTTCATTATTCCACTGATCTTGCCATAGTTCTAGCCCCCTCTTTTTAATGGTGTACTTGTCCCCTGCAAAAACCCCAAGTATTTCCCTGATTTTGTCCCTGTTCTCTTTTTGTACCCAGTACCAGGCAGCCTGTTCACGTATTTTTATATCTAATGGACAGATTCCCATTAACACTAACAGTGCTCCCCCCGGTGTTGTCCTATAGGCCCCTGCTGAACGTAGAAGCATATTCCGCTGCACTCTTCTTACGGCCATGGCAGGCATGACCCTCGTGAGTCTGTGTGCCCAGACTCCAGATCCGTATCCTATTATTGAGGTCAGGATGCTGTTGTGATATAGCTTAATTAAATTTGGAGGGAGGTGAAACCGCTTGTGACCAATTCCGATAAGATTGTTTAATAGAACCAATGATTTTTGTGATACGGTGTCAATATGTGATGCAAAGCTCCACCTCTCATCGATGATTACACCCAGGTATCGGGCCTCGCGGCGCCGAAGAACTGGTATACCATTAATTCTAACCGTCGGGTTCCTGACCAGTTGGCCTTTGAGAAGTAGATATGTGGACTTATTGGGCGCGATCGTCATTTTGCTTCTGTGGCACCATGATGTAAGAACAGTTAGGGCTCTTTCCACTTTCGGCTCTAATTCCTCGCGGCTTCGGCCGCCGACCAGCAGGAGGAGGTCGTCAGCGTATGCTATGACCTCTAGCACATCGTCACAGTTCTTGAGATCTTCAAGTAAAGGCTCCATGTTAATGTCCCAAAAGAGAGGTCCCAGGACAGAGCCCTGAGGACATCCTTTGGTGACAATCTTCCTGACTATGCCGCTAGGGGCCGATAGCCAGACCTCCCTGTCTGCACAATAGCTCCTCAGACACCCATATAGCGGCCCTGGACAGTTCTTCTCCCGCAAGCAGGAAAAGAGTGAGGGCCACCACAGGTTGTCGAAGGCGCCACTGATGTCGACCATGATGCCGACGACATACTTGTGCGGGGTAGAGCCACAGACCTCGGCAGCCAGGGCGATTGCGTCAGACGCAGAACACCCAGACCGAAAGCCGAATTGTCTGTCACTCATCCCGCACAGCATGCGGTGTGCTGTCAGTCTGTTCGCTAGTAGCCTCTCAAAAAGTTTGCCCAGTACGTCCAACAAGCAGATAGGTCTATAAGATTTAATTTCTGTGGGATCTTTGTCCGGACTCTTTTTAATGATGATTACATTGGCTTTTTTCCATATTTCTGGGAATTTCCCGAGTTCCAAGCACTCGTTATACAACTTAGTGAGAGGAGCTACGAGCTGGGGGGCAAGGAATTGCACCACTTCCGCAGTAATGCCGTCCGGGCCAGGAGCTTTCCCTCTTTTGAGGGCCTTGATCTGGGCAGCGACCTCCTCCTCAGAGAAGGGGTAGACTCTGATGTTATTGTTATAGTCCCTTTGGTTTTCTCTCCTTATCCTTTTTTGTTCTTCAGTCTCATCTTCCTCCACGTCGTCAGGCAACAGAACCCGGAGGAGGGCCTCAGCAGTTTCCTGCCAAGTGCCCGTCATCCGGTCCCCGTCCCTGACGGTGGATAGCACCATTGGTGATCTTATCTTTTCTCGTACTAATTTATAAGGGACTCCCCATGGGTCTGTAGCCAATTGGCTTTTTACATAACTTTCCCAGCTTCTGAGTCTGACTGCCCTTAACTCCTGTTGGAATTGTTCTTTGCTTTCACGATAGATCTGAAGCCATCTTCGTTTTTCCCTCCAGACGACACTCCGCTGGTAGTACCTCCTTGCCCTCCTCACAGCCTGGCGCATCTGTCCCAGTTCGACCGACCATGGTGTGGGGGTGGCCGCTACGGCTCTCCTCCTGGTTGGTACGGCTGCCCGCACCGCTGTGGTGATCGCCTGCACCAGTCCTTCGGCGCATTCTTCCACGTTTCCGTCACCTTCCAGCAATGTCGGAATGTTGCACTCCTCCGCAAGACGGTCCCAGTTAGCCTTGTTGTAATTAAGCTGCAGCTCCCACCCCATGTCCCAGTGGCACTCCCTTTCCCCAATGGAAAATGTTATTAAATTATGATCACTGGTGGTTACTTTGTCCCACACTTTCCATTTGTTGACCTTTGTGGCCAGGTTTGGTGTTATTAGTGTGATGTCAATATTTGTACCTTCTCCCCCTCCGCCAGTATATGTGGGGGGGTTCCCTTGTTGGTTGGCAACCACCAGTTGTAATGCCATGATTGTTTCCTCGGCTTTTAGCCCCCGATCATCGTGCGTGCCACTGAACCATAGGGGGGACTTTGCATTTATGTCCGCTGTCACAATCAATCTTCGTCCCTGCAATGCCGTGGCGACTTGTGTAAGTATTTCTAGAAATTCCTCTATTCCTCTTCCGTATTGGAAGTATATATTACAGATGTAAATCACCCCCGCGGGTGTTTGAAGTTCCACGACATTGCAGTGTTCGCCAGAGAACTGTGCAAGGACTGTAGCTCTAAATGATTTGTTGATAATTATAATTGCAGCCTTTGGCTCTACGTTGGAATGTATAATTTGCCAGTTGGCAGCCATGAATGGGATCCGCCCCGCTTGGGAGTACGGTTCCTGTAAGCAGAGTACATCTAGACTCCTCTCTTCCACCACCCTTCGGAGTTCCTGCAGGACCAGTTTGCTATTATGGGTGTTTATCTGGCCTACATTTAGTTGGCTCACGTGGAAAGTATGTATGGATGTGTGATTCTGGCCACAATTTTGTCCAGTCGTGGGCTACTCTGCCATTGGTTATCACTGATTGGTAGTATAGATCATCCATGTCAAATTTTTCGTTTCTTCTGTCAAAGACCTTTTTAACTAGATCTCGCAGGGCTCCGAAGTCGGTGGGGAGATTCATTGTCTTGAGCTGAATTCTGTCCACAGCCTCCATTACTGGAAATGTGACATCTCTTCCATACTCGTGGCCGACACGTACCACATGTCTCAATGCTATTGTGAGGATTGCCGGCTCCTCTAGTCTTGATAACTGCAGTGCGTGCTCCAGGTTGGGGTAAATTCGCTGGGGATCAATTCCCATTGCACCCCGAGATGGTGTGTCAGAAGATGGAATTGAGCTGCTTATTTCATTGTACTGAACATGTTTGGTGGATATTACTTCTTTACTGTGTGATTGTGATTGTGAACTCCCAAGTACAGGATGCCAGTGTGGTCGGGTATGCTCTTGTTTCGACCCAGGTCCCCAGCAAGGAGGAGAGGGAACGTCTTCTTCACACGGGTCCGTCTGTATGCAAACGTCTTTCATTATTGTCACCAAAGATCGTGGTTGTGTGATTTTTTGTATAAATTCTTTGAATTTGTTTGCCCTCAGAGCGTCCCTCAGCCTCTTGCTGGGGGATTTCCTTTTTGGCTTCCTGAGTTCAATTACGGCCTCAGCCATAATCAATTCGAGAGATTAGTCTCTGTTCTAGCATCCTGTACGTTGGGCAGTTTCTCCCAGTAGTGTTGCACGGTTTCCTTCCTCTCTTGGTACATGGAATGCAGGTTGCGCTTTTACTGCAGTTTTTTCTGGTGTGGTCCTCAGCCCCGCACCTGGAGCAGGCCGGCTTCCTATCACAATGCTTGTGGACGTGGTCCAGATCGCCACAGTTGTGACATCTAGGGACTACTAGGTAGTCTCTAACATTGATGGCGTGAAATCCTATATAAATTTTCCCCATAGCGGTAAGTTTTCGCCACATCTTGCCAGAGACCTCGGCGACGTGATGGACAACATCCCGTTCCCGAGGTCCCGTTTTAAAGCGGAGCTTGAATTCATTTTTAAATGTTTCCCATTCTGTGTCATCAAAATTTTGATTATACATGGTTTCGTAGATGTCGCTTTCAGTTAGGGCCACAGGTACGTCGTACAGTATCACCAGAGGATTTCTTTTTCTGGGAGGTTCGCATTTAATGGCCTTGTTCAGTTTGGAATTCTTTAATATTTTGTCCCTATCCTCCTCAGTGGCAAGATCCACCACGACTACATTTTTTGTGGCCTTTACTTTATTGATTTTTATTTTATCTCTAGCCGGGTCAATAGTTGTTGTAAATATTTCTTGTACCTTTTTGATTGTCTGACCAGGCAGGGGTCTTAAAAAGACTGCCGTGTCTGGTTTTTTAGAAATTTTTGCTATAGTTTCCTTTGTTGTTTGGGCTTTTGTAGCGGCTTGCGCCACCACTCCGGCCCATGTCTTGACTGGTTGCTGTCTCAATCTAGCGTTTTCTTTTTCTAGTTCTTCGAGACGCCCCTCGAGCTTCGCGTTTGCAATAGCCCAGGAAGCGAGCTCGTTCTTTATTGCCAGGACCGCAGCCTGGCTTATTTTGCCGTTTTTGACACTAGAGTCTAATATTTGATTAATTCGGCAATGTCTATCATAAACACTCTCATCTTCGTGTCCCCCTTCCTCCTGCGAGGTAGGGACAGTAGACACACTCGCCCTCGAAATCGCACAAAGATCACTCGCCTCCTGGTCAGCCATGATTAGTTAGACGAGTGAAAAGTTGGGAGCCCGTCTCTTGCCCCGGACCGGCTCCTCTGGCATGGGGGGGGACTTCTGCAGCTCGCCCACCAACCTCGCCCCTAGGTCAAGGGCACATCAGAGCTGCCAGGTTCAGCGCGCCGTTGCCAGCGCACTGGTCCTCGTCGAAGGCCCCGTCGTCGACGATTTCACACGACGCTCCTCGGCAAGTGCACCCCGCACTCCGGAGAGGCGGATGCACCCCTCGCCCTTCGCCGCCTACTAGCCCGAGCTTCCACCTGAAGGCCAAGGACCCACTCCTACTCAGGTGGTGGGTCGGTCCCCCAGTCGTTCGGCGGTCTGGGCCCATCTAACCTGGCCCAGGCGATGTCACCACCACCTGGGTTTGGCAGAACACGCCCCGGTTACCCAGGGGCGCGGCGAAGCACCCTTGCCGACTCGCGCCGTGATCCCACGCCGACAAACGAGGTCGCCGGCATGCAGAGCACCTGCTGGTCTGTGCCCTGCGAACAGAAAGGGACTGGTGTTCGGTCCCTCGACACAGCTCCCCCTGTGCCACGCACCCTTCGCTTTCGCATCGGGTTGGGTCGCAGCTCTCCCTTTTGACGCAAGGCAGAATGCCGAGCTTGACGTCTGGCACCACGGGAAGGCGGAAAGAGCTACTTGGGAAGGAGAGGCTGTAAGAGACGCTACACTTCCCCGAGTGAGGACTGCCGCGGCACGCCCGACTGGAAAGCGATACGCCCCAGTGCGAGCCTCCGTGCCTTACGGCGCGCCGGCAGCGGGCGGGCCCGCGCCGAAACGCGCCGTCAAGCGACTGACCTCACGCCAGACTCGGGACTCTGTTTGCATGTATTAGCTCTAGAATTACCACAGTTATCCAAGTAACGTGGGTACGATCTAAGGAACCATAACTGATTTAATGAGCCATTCGCGGTTTCACCTTAATGCGGCTTGTACTGAGACATGCATGGCTTAATCTTTGAGACAAGCATATGACTACTGGCAGGATCAACCAGGGAGCTGCGTCAACTAGAGCTGAGCAGCCGGCCGCCCGGGAGTGTGTCCCGGGGGCCCGCGCGAACACGCAAGCGTCCGCTCAATTATTCTGCAAACAGGAGGAGGCTGAGCTCCCCTGCACAATACACCTCGAAACCCTCTCAGGTCCCGGCGGCGCGCAGCGCCGTCCTAAGTACTTGGTCGGGTTCGAGAGTGGCGCAATCGCCCGGAGTTTGGCGAGTAGACGCTTTAGGTGCGACCACCCGTGCTCCCAACTGAGCTTGCCGCTGCCGACAGAGGCCCGGGAGCGTGCTGTCGTGGCATT
The DNA here is from genome assembly GCF_021461395.2 of Schistocerca americana. NCBI lineage: Eukaryota > Metazoa > Arthropoda > Insecta > Orthoptera > Acrididae > Schistocerca > Schistocerca americana. Next base: position 591,523,668 of record NC_060121.1, read on the forward strand.
GCCGGCGGGAGACAACACGCGCCACCTACGGTGGCCGGCAGCTCCAACGCCAGCGCCACAGAAGGACAAAAGCCCCACTTGGGTGCCGAAGCGAACTCTCCCAGCACAGCGCACGCGCCAACACGTCCGCACAGCTGCGATACAATCCACCTGCGAGAACCGCAGAGGCGACCGAGCAGCAGACGGCGTCGCGGCGCCGAGCGCCGGGCGGCGGCGCATCCTCAGCGCACACAGTCCTCAATCGGACCAGCACACTGCAGATGTCCACCGCGCTTCGCACCGGGCCCGCGAGGACCTACTTTGGCCGCACGGCGCCGCGTGCAGGGTGCGCCGGCGCGCAGCTGCGCCGCCTGCCGCCTCCGTCGGCCGGCGCGCCTGCCACTGGCCGCCCCCACCAGCCGGCTGTAGCGCGTGCGCCCACGCACCGCGCGGCCAGCACGCCGGGAGGCCCCCCCTCACCGGCCGGGGACGGTCCCACCCAGCCACCGCCGCGTATCGCTTCACACCCACATGCCATTCACGTTCGTGGGCATGGTGGGTATCGCTGAAACAACCGGTTGGTAGCTCAACCGATCGTCGCCATCACTGATTCACCTCTAGCGAGAACAACCGCACCACAACGGTTTACCAGTTGTTCATTTGCGTAACGTCACCAGCAAACGTAGACGTCCATCGCCATTTGCAAATTCAACGATTGTTGCATGCCTGTGTCAGGTGTCACGACACACTATGTCTGCCCACATACACGCAACAACATGTGCACGCTTCGCGAACACGTGGAAGGTGGCCCCCGTACGTATGCGATGTCCATTGCGCGAACGACTGTCAACCGGCCTCTGTCGCATGTCGCAGATGTGGAACGCAGTGCACCATGCTATCACGGTGTGTGAGAGGAGACGACTACGTCTGACAACACGCGCCACTACATCAACAGACGGCTCATGCTGATCGCCATCCACGGCATACCATACTGCAATCCAGCTCTTATAGGGAGACGACACGTAGCTGAGTGCACAATATTTGGACCGTATGGTTCGCCGTTGTTGGCGCAGTCGTGGTACGGTCACACATGTACCACGATGTATCATTCAGTACATGAGGACCAATGTGCAGTACAGTGTGTGATTTGGACGTACAACATCAGCGGACAGTTGACACAAGCCGTACCACAACGTAGGCTGTGCTTCGCCATGCGAATGCCAATGAACAACTGCGAAGGGCATTGAGCATGTACGTCCTACTGCCATCCGCATTACAGTGTATAGCTGCAAGGTGTTTCACATGAAGCGATACTCTGGGGACCGGGCAGTGCGAGTAGCAAACTATATTGCGGGGGTTGCAGTTAGGCAACACTACACTAATTTAACGCGTCGTATGACAATTACAGAGCAGGTTAAGGCCCAACGTGTGTTGGGTTAAGGCCCAACGTGTGTTGGGTTAAGGCCCAACGTGTGTTGGGTTAAGGCCCAACGTGTGTTGGGTTAAGGCCCAACGTGTGTTGGGTTAAGGCCCAACGTGTGTTGGGTTAAGGCCCAACGTGTGTTGGGTTAAGGCCCAACGTGTGTTGGGTTAAGGCCCAACGTGTGTTGGGTTAAGGCCCAACGTGTGTTGGGTTAAGGCCCAACGTGTGTTGGGTTAAGGCCCAACGTGTGTTGGGTTAAGGCCCAACGTGTGTTGGGTTAAGGCCCAACGTGTGTTGGGTTGAGGCCCAACGTGTGTTGGGTTGAGGCGCAACATAGGTTAGGTTGAG
>NC_060121.1:591535417-591537917 GCF_021461395.2 Schistocerca americana
GCCGCCTCCGTCGGCCGGCGCGCCTGCCACTGGCCGCCCCCACCAGCCGGCTGTAGCGCGTGCGCCCACGCACCGCGCGGCCAGCACGCCGGGAGGCCCCCCCTCACCGGCCGGGGACGGTCCCACCCAGCCACCGCCGCGTATCGCTTCACACCCACATGCCATTCACGTTCGTGGGCATGGTGGGTATCGCTGAAACAACCGGTTGGTAGCTCAACCGATCGTCGCCATCACTGATTCACCTCTAGCGAGAACAACCGCACCACAACGGTTTACCAGTTGTTCATTTGCGTAACGTCACCAGCAAACGTAGACGTCCATCGCCATTTGCAAATTCAACGATTGTTGCATGCCTGTGTCAGGTGTCACGACACACTATGTCTGCCCACATACACGCAACAACATGTGCACGCTTCGCGAACACGTGGAAGGTGGCCCCCGTACGTATGCGATGTCCATTGCGCGAACGACTGTCAACCGGCCTCTGTCGCATGTCGCAGATGTGGAACGCAGTGCACCATGCTATCACGGTGTGTGAGAGGAGACGACTACGTCTGACAACACGCGCCACTACATCAACAGACGGCTCATGCTGATCGCCATCCACGGCATACCATACTGCAATCCAGCTCTTATAGGGAGACGACACGTAGCTGAGTGCACAATATTTGGACCGTATGGTTCGCCGTTGTTGGCGCAGTCGTGGTACGGTCACACATGTACCACGATGTATCATTCAGTACATGAGGACCAATGTGCAGTACAGTGTGTGATTTGGACGTACAACATCAGCGGACAGTTGACACAAGCCGTACCACAACGTAGGCTGTGCTTCGCCATGCGAATGCCAATGAACAACTGCGAAGGGCATTGAGCATGTACGTCCTACTGCCATCCGCATTACAGTGTATAGCTGCAAGGTGTTTCACATGAAGCGATACTCTGGGGACCGGGCAGTGCGAGTAGCAAACTATATTGCGGGGGTTGCAGTTAGGCAACACTACACTAATTTAACGCGTCGTATGACAATTACAGAGCAGGTTAAGGCCCAACGTGTGTTGGGTTAAGGCCCAACGTGTGTTGGGTTAAGGCCCAACGTGTGTTGGGTTAAGGCCCAACGTGTGTTGGGTTAAGGCCCAACGTGTGTTGGGTTAAGGCCCAACGTGTGTTGGGTTAAGGCCCAACGTGTGTTGGGTTAAGGCCCAACGTGTGTTGGGTTAAGGCCCAACGTGTGTTGGGTTAAGGCCCAACGTGTGTTGGGTTAAGGCCCAACGTGTGTTGGGTTAAGGCCCAACGTGTGTTGGGTTAAGGCCCAACGTGTGTTGGGTTAAGGCCCAACGTGTGTTGGGTTAAGGCCCAACGTGTGTTGGGTTAAGGCCCAACGTGTGTTGGGTTAAGGCCCAACGTGTGTTGGGTTAAGGCCCAACGTGTGTTGGGTTAAGGCCCAACGTGTGTTGGGTTAAGGCCCAACGTGTGTTGGGTTGAGGCCCAACGTGTGTTGGGTTGAGGCGCAACATAGGTTAGGTTGAGGCGCAACATAGGTTAGGTTGAGGCGCAACATGGGTTAGGTTAAGGCGCAACATGGGTTAGGTTAAGGCGCAACATGGGTTAGGTTAAGGCGCAACATGGGTTAGGTTAAGGCGCAACATGGGTTAGGTTAAGGCGCAACATGGGTTAGGTTAAGGCGCAACATGGGTTAGGTTAAGGCGCAACATGGGTTAGGTTAAGGCGCAACATGGGTTAGGTTAAGGCGCAACATGGGTTAGGTTAAGGCGCAACATGGGTTAGGTTAAGGCGCAACATGGGTTAGGTTAAGGCGCAACATGGGTTAGGTTAAGGCGCAACATAGGTTAGGTTAAGGCGCAACATGGGTTAGGTTAAGGCGCAACATGGGTTAGGTTAAGGTACAATATGGGTTAGGTTAAGGTACAATATGGGTTAGGTTAAGGCGCAACATAGGTTAGGTTAAGGCGCAACATAGGTTAGGTTAAGGCGCAACATAGGTTAGGTTAAGGCGCAACATAGGTTAGGTTAAGGCACAACACGGGTTAGGTTAAGGTACAACACGGGTTAGGTTAAGGTACAACACGGGTTAGGTTAAGGTACAACACGGGTTAGGTTAAGGTACAACACGGGTTAGGTTAAGGTACAACACGGGTTAGGTTAAGGTACAACACGGGTTAGGTTAAGGTACAACACGGGTTAGGTTAAGGTACAACACGGGTTAGGTTAAGGTACAACACGGGTTAGGTTAAGGTACAACACGGGTTAGGTTAAGGCACAACACGGGTTAGGTTAAGGCACAATACGGGTTAGGTTAAGGCACAACACGGGTTAGGTTAAGGCACAACACGGGTTAGGTTAAGGCACAACACGGGTTAGGTTAAGGCACAATACGGGTTAGGTTAAGGCACAATACGGGTTAGGTTAAGGCACAATACGGGTTAGGTTAAGGCACAATACGGGTTAGGTTAAGGCACAATACGGGTTAGGTTAAGGC
>NC_060121.1:591542917-591550417 GCF_021461395.2 Schistocerca americana
TAAACGCCCGCACTTACCGGCACCCCTACGGCACTCACCTCGCCCAGGCCCGGCACGTTAGCGCTGACCCACTTCCCGACCAAGCCCGACACGCCCCGATCCTCAGAGCCAATCCTTATCCCGAAGTTACGGATCCAATTTGCCGACTTCCCTTACCTACATTATTCTATCGACTAGAGGCTCTTCACCTTGGAGACCTGCTGCGGATATGGGTACGAACCGGCGCGACACCTCCACGTGGCCCTCTCCCGGATTTTCAAGGTCCGAGGGGAAGATCGGGACACCGCCGCAACTGCGGTGCTCTTCGCGTTCCAAACCCTATCTCCCTGCTAGAGGATTCCAGGGAACTCGAACGCTCATGCAGAAAAGAAAACTCTTCCCCGATCTCCCGACGGCGTCTCCGGGTCCTTTTGGGTTACCCCGACGAGCATCTCTAAAAGAGGGGCCCGACTTGTATCGGTTCCGCTGCCGGGTTCCGGAATAGGAACCGGATTCCCTTTCGCCCAACGGGGGCCAGCACAACGTGCATCATGCTATGACGGCCCCCATCAACATCGGATTTCTCCTAGGGCTTAGGATCGACTGACTCGTGTGCAACGGCTGTTCACACGAAACCCTTCTCCGCGTCAGCCCTCCAGGGCCTCGCTGGAGTATTTGCTACTACCACCAAGATCTGCACCGACGGCGGCTCCAGGCAGGCTCACGCCCAGACCCTTCTGCGCCCACCGCCGCGACCCTCCTACTCGTCAGGGCTTCGCGGCCGGCCGCAAGGACCGGCCATGACTGCCAGACTGACGGCCGAGTATAGGCACGACGCTTCAGCGCCATCCATTTTCAGGGCTAGTTGCTTCGGCAGGTGAGTTGTTACACACTCCTTAGCGGATTCCGACTTCCATGGCCACCGTCCTGCTGTCTTAAGCAACCAACGCCTTTCATGGTTTCCCATGAGCGTCGATTCGGGCGCCTTAACTCGGCGTTTGGTTCATCCCACAGCGCCAGTTCTGCTTACCAAAAGTGGCCCACTTGGCACTCCGATCCGAGTCGTTTGCTCGCGGCTTCAGCATATCAAGCAAGCCGGAGATCTCACCCATTTAAAGTTTGAGAATAGGTTGAGGTCGTTTCGGCCCCAAGGCCTCTAATCATTCGCTTTACCGGATGAGACTCGTACGAGCACCAGCTATCCTGAGGGAAACTTCGGAGGGAACCAGCTACTAGATGGTTCGATTAGTCTTTCGCCCCTATACCCAGCTCCGACGATCGATTTGCACGTCAGAATCGCTACGGACCTCCATCAGGGTTTCCCCTGACTTCGTCCTGGCCAGGCATAGTTCACCATCTTTCGGGTCCCAACGTGTACGCTCTAGGTGCGCCTCACCTCGCAATGAGGACGAGACGCCCCGGGAGTGCGGAGGCCGCCGCCCCGTGAAGGGCGGGGAAGCCCCATCCTCCCTCGGCCCGCGCAAGGCGAGACCTTCACTTTCATTACGCCTTTAGGTTTCGTACAGCCCAATGACTCGCGCACATGTTAGACTCCTTGGTCCGTGTTTCAAGACGGGTCGTGAAATTGTCCAAAGCTGAAGCGCCGCTGACGGGAGCGATTATTCCGCCCGAGAGCATCCCGAGCCAACAGCGGCGCGGGTCCGGGGCCGGGCCAGGTAGGTCCGTCATCCGGGAAGAACCGCGCGCGCTTGCCGGGAGCCCGAGCGCCCAAAGGGGCGAATCGACTCCTCCAGATGTACCGCCGGGCAGCCAGCCAGGACACCGGGGCTCTGCCCAACAGACGCGAACCGAGGCCCGCGGAAGGACAGGCTGCGCACCCGGGCCGTAGGCCGGCACCCAGCGGGTCGCGACGTCCTACTAGGGGAGAAGTGCGGCCCACCGCACACCGGAACGGCCCCACCCCGCGGCGAGTGGAAAGGCAACCGGACACGACCCCGCCGCGGATTGCTCCGCGCGGGCGGCCGGCCCCATCTGCCGAGGGCGGAGGCCAGTGGCCGGATGGGCGTGAATCTCACCCGTTCGACCTCTCGGACTTCTCACGTTTACCCCAGAACGGTTTCACGTACTTTTGAACTCTCTCTTCAAAGTTCTTTTCAACTTTCCCTCACGGTACTCGTTCGCTATCGGTCTCGTGGTCATATTTAGTCTCAGATGGAGTTTACCACCCACTTGGAGCTGCACTCTCAAGCAACCCGACTCGAAGGAGAGGTCCCGCCGACGCTCGCACCGGCCGCTACGGGCCTGGCACCCTCTACGGGCCGTGGCCTCATTCAAGTTGGACTTGGGCTCGGCGCGAGGCGTCGGGGTAGTGGACCCTCCCAAACACCACATGCCACGACAGGCGGCAGCCTGCGGGGTTCGGTGCTGGACTCTTCCCTGTTCGCTCGCCGCTACTGGGGGAATCCTTGTTAGTTTCTTTTCCTCCGCTTAGTAATATGCTTAAATTCAGCGGGTAGTCTCGCCTGCTCTGAGGTCGTTGTACGAGGTGTCGCACGCCACACCGCCAGCCGGCTGTGCACGCTACCGAGTAAGTACCGGTATGCGAACCGCCAGGCGACGGGCGCGCATCGCACGTTTCAGGAGGCGCGGCCGGCCCCACAGGCGGCCGCGACGCTCCCAGGTCTGCGAAGCGGGGCAAACGCCGCGCGCTTCAGTATACATAGCCGACCCTCAGCCAGACGTGGCCCGGGAACGGAATCCATGGACCGCAATGTGCGTTCGAAACGTCGATGTTCATGTGTCCTGCAGTTCACATGTCGACGCGCAATTTGCTGCGTTCTTCATCGACCCACGAGCCGAGTGATCCACCGTCCTGGGTGATCTTTTCTTAGTTTCCACTGTCTCTTTCAAGACAGTTGCATAGGCGGGACGTAGGCGTGTGGCGGCCCCTGTTCAAGCGTTCTGTGTCCAACGGCCTCACGGCCGATGGGCGTCGTACGGCTCCACACCGGAGCGGACAGGCAGTCGGGCGAAAGTCATTCAAAACCGGCGCCCGGCGCCAGGTGCCGCAGGCCAGCCGCTCCAGCGCTTCAGCGCTCGTACCACACAACATTGGCGTTAGTTTTGAGAAGCACGCGTGGTTCCGCACGCGGCGCACGGCTACTGCGAGCCGTACAGGTAGCGTGTTGCGCGACACGACACGCACATCGAAAGACATGCAGTCTAGTCGGTAATGATCCTTCCGCAGGTTCACCTACGGAAACCTTGTTACGACTTTTACTTCCTCTAAATGATCAAGTTTGGTCATCTTTCCGGTAGCATCGGCAACGACAGAGTCAATGCCGCGTACCAGTCCGAAGACCTCACTAAATCATTCAATCGGTAGTAGCGACGGGCGGTGTGTACAAAGGGCAGGGACGTAATCAACGCGAGCTTATGACTCGCGCTTACTGGGAATTCCTCGTTCATGGGGAACAATTGCAAGCCCCAATCCCTAGCACGAAGGAGGTTCAGCGGGTTACCCCGACCTTTCGGCCTAGGAAGACACGCTGATTCCTTCAGTGTAGCGCGCGTGCGGCCCAGAACATCTAAGGGCATCACAGACCTGTTATTGCTCAATCTCGTGCGGCTAGAAGCCGCCTGTCCCTCTAAGAAGAAAAGTAATCGCTGACAGCACGAAGGATGTCACGCGACTAGTTAGCAGGCTAGAGTCTCGTTCGTTATCGGAATTAACCAGACAAATCGCTCCACCAACTAAGAACGGCCATGCACCACCACCCACCGAATCAAGAAAGAGCTATCAATCTGTCAATCCTTCCGGTGTCCGGGCCTGGTGAGGTTTCCCGTGTTGAGTCAAATTAAGCCGCAGGCTCCACTCCTGGTGGTGCCCTTCCGTCAATTCCTTTAAGTTTCAGCTTTGCAACCATACTTCCCCCGGAACCCAAAAGCTTTGGTTTCCCGGAGGCTGCCCGCCGAGTCATCGGAGGAACTGCGGCGGATCGCTGGCTGGCATCGTTTATGGTTAGAACTAGGGCGGTATCTGATCGCCTTCGAACCTCTAACTTTCGTTCTTGATTAATGAAAACATACTTGGCAAATGCTTTCGCTTCTGTTCGTCTTGCGACGATCCAAGAATTTCACCTCTAACGTCGCAATACGAATGCCCCCGCCTGTCCCTATTAATCATTACCTCGGGTTCCGAAAACCAACAAAATAGAACCGAGGTCCTATTCCATTATTCCATGCACACAGTATTCAGGCGGGCTTGCCTGCTTTAAGCACTCTAATTTGTTCAAAGTAAACGTGCCGGCCCACCGAGACACTCACTCAAGAGCACCCTGGTAGGATTGCAACGGGGTCCGCCTCGGGACGCACGAGCACGCACGAGGCGCGTCGCACGCCTTCAGCTCGCCCCACCGGCAGGACGTCCCACGATACATGCCAGTTAAACACCGACGGGCGGTGAACCAACAGCGTGGGACACAAATCCAACTACGAGCTTTTTAACCGCAACAACTTTAATATACGCTATTGGAGCTGGAATTACCGCGGCTGCTGGCACCAGACTTGCCCTCCAATAGATACTCGTTAAAGGATTTAAAGTGTACTCATTCCGATTACGGGGCCTCGGATGAGTCCCGTATCGTTATTTTTCGTCACTACCTCCCCGTGCCGGGAGTGGGTAATTTGCGCGCCTGCTGCCTTCCTTGGATGTGGTAGCCGTTTCTCAGGCTCCCTCTCCGGAATCGAACCCTGATTCCCCGTTACCCGTTACAACCATGGTAGGCGCAGAACCTACCATCGACAGTTGATAAGGCAGACATTTGAAAGATGCGTCGCCGGTACGAGGACCGTGCGATCAGCCCAAAGTTATTCAGAGTCACCAAGGCAAACGGACCGGACGAGCCGACCGATTGGTTTTGATCTAATAAAAGCGTCCCTTCCATCTCTGGTCGGGACTCTGTTTGCATGTATTAGCTCTAGAATTACCACAGTTATCCAAGTAACGTGGGTACGATCTAAGGAACCATAACTGATTTAATGAGCCATTCGCGGTTTCACCTTAATGCGGCTTGTACTGAGACATGCATGGCTTAATCTTTGAGACAAGCATATGACTACTGGCAGGATCAACCAGGGAGCTGCGTCAACTAGAGCTGAGCAGCCGGCCGCCCGGGAGTGTGTCCCGGGGGCCCGCGCGAACACGCAAGCGTCCGCTCAATTATTCTGCAAACAGGAGGAGGCTGAGCTCCCCTGCACAATACACCTCGAAACCCTCTCAGGTCCCGGCGGCGCGCAGCGCCGTCCTAAGTACTTGGTCGGGTTCGAGAGTGGCGCAATCGCCCGGAGTTTGGCGAGTAGACGCTTTAGGTGCGACCACCCGTGCTCCCAACTGAGCTTGCCGCTGCCGACAGAGGCCCGGGAGCGTGCTGTCGTGGCATTGCCGGCGGGAGACAACACGCGCCACCTACGGTGGCCGGCAGCTCCAACGCCAGCGCCACAGAAGGACAAAAGCCCCACTTGGGTGCCGAAGCGAACTCTCCCAGCACAGCGCACGCGCCAACACGTCCGCACAGCTGCGATACAATCCACCTGCGAGAACCGCAGAGGCGACCGAGCAGCAGACGGCGTCGCGGCGCCGAGCGCCGGGCGGCGGCGCATCCTCAGCGCACACAGTCCTCAATCGGACCAGCACACTGCAGATGTCCACCGCGCTTCGCACCGGGCCCGCGAGGACCTACTTTGGCCGCACGGCGCCGCGTGCAGGGTGCGCCGGCGCGCAGCTGCGCCGCCTGCCGCCTCCGTCGGCCGGCGCGCCTGCCACTGGCCGCCCCCACCAGCCGGCTGTAGCGCGTGCGCCCACGCACCGCGCGGCCAGCACGCCGGGAGGCCCCCCCTCACCGGCCGGGGACGGTCCCACCCAGCCACCGCCGCGTATCGCTTCACACCCACATGCCATTCACGTTCGTGGGCATGGTGGGTATCGCTGAAACAACCGGTTGGTAGCTCAACCGATCGTCGCCATCACTGATTCACCTCTAGCGAGAACAACCGCACCACAACGGTTTACCAGTTGTTCATTTGCGTAACGTCACCAGCAAACGTAGACGTCCATCGCCATTTGCAAATTCAACGATTGTTGCATGCCTGTGTCAGGTGTCACGACACACTATGTCTGCCCACATACACGCAACAACATGTGCACGCTTCGCGAACACGTGGAAGGTGGCCCCCGTACGTATGCGATGTCCATTGCGCGAACGACTGTCAACCGGCCTCTGTCGCATGTCGCAGATGTGGAACGCAGTGCACCATGCTATCACGGTGTGTGAGAGGAGACGACTACGTCTGACAACACGCGCCACTACATCAACAGACGGCTCATGCTGATCGCCATCCACGGCATACCATACTGCAATCCAGCTCTTATAGGGAGACGACACGTAGCTGAGTGCACAATATTTGGACCGTATGGTTCGCCGTTGTTGGCGCAGTCGTGGTACGGTCACACATGTACCACGATGTATCATTCAGTACATGAGGACCAATGTGCAGTACAGTGTGTGATTTGGACGTACAACATCAGCGGACAGTTGACACAAGCCGTACCACAACGTAGGCTGTGCTTCGCCATGCGAATGCCAATGAACAACTGCGAAGGGCATTGAGCATGTACGTCCTACTGCCATCCGCATTACAGTGTATAGCTGCAAGGTGTTTCACATGAAGCGATACTCTGGGGACCGGGCAGTGCGAGTAGCAAACTATATTGCGGGGGTTGCAGATAGGCAACACTACACTAATTTAACGCGTCGTATGACAATTACAGAGCAGGTTAAGGCCCAACGTGTGTTGGGTTAAGGCCCAACGTGTGTTGGGTTAAGGCCCAACGTGTGTTGGGTTAAGGCCCAACGTGTGTTGGGTTAAGGCCCAACGTGTGTTGGGTTAAGGCCCAACGTGTGTTGGGTTAAGGCCCAACGTGTGTTGGGTTAAGGCCCAACGTGTGTTGGGTTAAGGCCCAACGTGTGTTGGGTTAAGGCCCAACGTGTGTTGGGTTAAGGCCCAACGTGTGTTGGGTTAAGGCCCAACGTGTGTTGGGTTAAGGCCCAACGTGTGTTGGGTTAAGGCCCAACGTGTGTTGGGTTAAGGCCCAACGTGTGTTGGGTTAAGGCCCAACGTGTGTTGGGTTAAGGCCCAACGTGTGTTGGGTTAAGGCCCAACGTGTGTTGGGTTAAGGCCCAACGTGTGTTGGGTTGAGGCCCAACGTGTGTTGGGTTGAGGCGCAACATAGGTTAGGTTGAGGCGCAACATAGGTTAGGTTGAGGCGCAACATGGGTTAGGTTAAGGCGCAACATGGGTTAGGTTAAGGCGCAACATGGGTTAGGTTAAGGCGCAACATGGGTTAGGTTAAGGCGCAACATGGGTTAGGTTAAGGCGCAACATGGGTTAGGTTAAGGCGCAACATGGGTTAGGTTAAGGCGCAACATGGGTTAGGTTAAGGCGCAACATGGGTTAGGTTAAGGCGCAACATGGGTTAGGTTAAGGCGCAACATGGGTTAG
>NC_060121.1:591555417-591560417 GCF_021461395.2 Schistocerca americana
CTCCGGTCTCCTTCCCGAGGAAGGGGAGGGAGCGTCCAACTCTCTTCCTCTCCTCCTGCTCCATCTTCTTTTCTGTCCGGTAGGCACCAGGGGCTGGTAGACCATCTCCCCTAGTGCTAGTCTTAGTCGAGCTATTCTTACAATTAGTTGTTATATGTTTGTAATGCTACATCTGATATTCTTGTTGTTAATTTATCTAATATTTTAACTTTTTCTTCATCCCATATTATTTCCTGTATGTTATTGGTATTTAGTCTATTTCTTTCCTCTTGAATTTCTCTAGTGAGAGTGGTGCACTCGAATACTAAATGTTCTGGGGTGCCCACCTGGACCCCACATTCACACTCTTCTGACTCCTTTCTCCCTATCCTGTGTAAATACACAGGGTAGGGTCCATGTCCTGTGAGGAAATGTATAAGACCTTTACTAGGCTGGAAATTTTTGTACTTTAGTCTTTCTTTTATATTTGGAAATATTCTGTAAACCCTTCTTGCTGTTTGAGAATTTTCCCATTGTTGTTGCCATATATTTGTTATTTCTTCTTTTATTTCCTTTTTACTTCCCAGGTGTTTCCCCATGATTTCCCTGATTTTGTCAAAATTTCCCCTTTTTAACCAATAGTTGGCTGCTTTTTGTCTTATTAATAGGTCTAATGGGCAGAGGCCCATTATAACTAGTAATCCATCTGTTGGTGTTGTGCCAAATGCCCCTATTGATCTTAGTAGTATGTTTCTTTGAATTCTCCTCACAGCCATGGAAGGCTTCAGAAGGCGCAACCTGTGGGCCCACAAACTTGATCCATATCCCATTATTGACACTAGCAGGCTGCCGTGGTATAGTTTGATGACATTTGGCGGTAAGTGAAATCTTTGCTGCCCGATCCTTATTAGTTTATGCATTATCGCTAGTGTCTTTCCTCCTGTTTGTTCAATATGGGTCCTAAAATTCCATCCTTGATCCAGGTAGACACCCAGATATTTACTTACATTTTTTCTTACTACAATTGCGTTGTCGATCCTGATTGACGGATCTCTTGCCATTTTCCCTTTCAGGAGCATATAGTTCGATTTTTGAGGCGCAATTGCCATTTTAGAATTCCTACACCAGGCACTCAGGATATCCATTATGTTTCTACTTCGCCCTTCTAGTTGTAGTCGGCTATTACCATGTGTTAAGATTAGCAGGTCGTCCGCGTATGCAACGGCTCCCAATACTGATGCTTCCTGCTGCAGGGAATGCAGCAACGGCTCCATATTTATATCCCAAAATACGGGGCCGCAAACTGATCCCTGTGGACATCCTTTAGTGATGTTCTTGGTCACAACCGCATTCGGGGACGTCATCTGTACCACCCGGTCTCTACAGTAGCTCTTGAAACATCTGTATAGTGCCGCCGGACACTGCATATCCTGCAAGCAGGTAAACAGCGCCGGCCACCACAGATTATCAAACGCCCCTGAGATGTCCACCATCACTCCTAGAACATATGTGCAGTTCGACGAGCTGACAAGTTCGGCCGCCGTGTTGATGGCGTCTTCCGTCGATTTTCCACGGCGGAAGCCGAATTGCCATTCGTGCATTCCTGCCATTTCCCGGTGACCAGTCAATCTCGCACAGAGCAATTTCTCAAGGGCTTTGCCCAAGGTATCTAGCAGACATATTGGCCTGTATGCTTTGTGTTCTGTTGGGTCCTTGTCTGGCTTCTTTAGTATTATTATTTCTGCTCTTTTCCATCTCCTTGGAAAAGTACCTCTTTCCAGACATTTATTATATAGGTTTGCCAGTATCGGGGCTATTTTTCCTTTTATTGCTTGAAGTACCTCAACCGTGACCCTGTCGGGTCCGGGAGATTTTCCTCTTTTTAGGTTTGATATTACGTCTACCACCTCCTGCGGTGAGAAGGGGTAGACCATTGTATTGTTGTTGTATTCTTCTTGTGCTCTCTCTCTTATAGCCGCCTGCTCCGGTGTGTCCTCAGAGGGATCATCATCCGGTAGCAGGGCTTGGAGGAGCACCGTTATTGTTTCTTGTCTGGTTGTGGTCATTCTATTTTCGCCTGGTATTCTTATAGATGATAAGACTGTTGGAGCTCTTATTTTTTCCCTAGCTAACTTGTATGGCTTTCCCCAGGGATCCATTGCCAGGTTATTTCTTACGAAATTTTCCCAGCTTCTTTTTCTAACTTCTATAATTTCTCTTTTATATCTCTCCCTTAGTTGTCTGTATATACGCAGTCTATGCTCCCTGTCTTGTGGGTTAAATGTGCGCTGATACCTGCGTCTTGCCCTGCGCGTAGCCTGACGTAGGTCACTTAGTTCTGGAGTCCATGGTGCCGGGTGCACGCTTTGGACTCTGCTTCTCTTTGGTACGACTGCTTCTATTACTTCCTTTATACTTTGAACTATCTGCTCCGCTGTTTCATCAACCTCGAGATCCTCATCCAGCTCCGGCGGGCTGTACTCCCGGGAGAGTCTTTCCCAGTCTACCTTTTTATAGTCATATTCTGAAAGCCATTCCTGTGGCGCCACATTCTGTTCTGATTTTAGTATATACTTTATTACATTATGATCACTGGTCGTTGCATTCTCCAATACCTCCCATTTATCTATTTTATTGGTAGCCCTGTTATTTGCCAGTGTTACATCTATATTTGTTTTTGCCCCTGCTCTATTTGAATATGTTGGTATCTCGCTAGGTGCGTTTATTATATCTAGATTTAATTCACTTATTGCATCTTCTAATTCCTGACCTTTTTCGTCTTGTTCTCCGCTGTGCCACAGGAATGACTTTGCGTTTGCATCCATTGCTATGATTACTTGATGGCCCTGTAGAGTTCTACATATTTCCTTTAGTTGTTCTAGGTACATAGTTATTGGCTCTCTATACTGACAATATATTGATACTAAATACCACTTAGTGTTTTTGGCGTGTACTTCGATTGTTACAACATGTTCATTTGTAAATTGATTTAATACTATTGTTCTTATATTACTATTTAAAATTACTATTGCAGACATTGGTCTTTCTCCCTTCATGATTATTTGAGCCGTGGCTGTCATTCCTGGGATTTTACCCTCCCGGGAGTACGGTTCTTGCAAGCATAGTATGTCAGCTTTAAGTTCTTCTGCTAATTTACGCAACTCGTAGTTTACTTGTACGCTTCTCATTGTATTAATTTGGAGAACTAAAAGATCCATTACGGATGATATGTATGGTAATGATCTTCTGGCCATGTCTTATTGGGGTCAAATCCTATTCGGCCGTATGTTGTTACCATTTGTATATATATATTTTCCAAATTGTATTTTACGCCTCTTCTTTCGTATACTTGCTTTACTATTTCCTGTAATTGTTCGTGTTCCGTGGGGATTCCGGCCGCGGCTAGCTGAATGCAGTCAACGTCCGCCAAAGCTGGATAAGTAATTCTCGAGCCGTTTGTGTGCCCCACTCTCACTAGTTGGCGTAATGCAGTGGTTAGCAGACCGGGTTCTTCTAGTCTTGCCATCTGCAGTGCGTTTTCGCATATCTTATAAGTGTTCTTTGGGTCCATTGCATTATATGTGTCACTCTTGCTTGACTGATTGTTTTTATCTTTTATGTGTTCTGAGTGGTCTCTTTTGGGCGAGCTCGGTCGTCCGTCCTCGCCCTTCATCGGCGTTTTCTTTTCATTAAAAACGGACGACCGAGGTCGTCCGTATTTCTTTCCTATGTTGTTCTTTTCTATGTCTTTGTTTTGTCTCTGTGTTGGTGTAGTGTGTTGTGTCCTGGGCGCCTCTGGTCGCCCATCTCTGCCCTCCATCGGCATTTTCTTTTCATGAAAAATGGGCGACCGAGGTCGCCCTTCTGTTTGTACTTGTGCTTCTTGCGTGTTCATTGTTTGTACTTGTGCGTCTATCATGCTTATTGTTTGTACTTGTACATCCCTTGTTGTATTTTGTTTCTTGTCTTGTATCAGTGTTTCTCGTTGTGTCTTGGGCACCTCTTGCTTTCTATCTCCGCTCTCCATCTGCATTTTCTTGTCATAAAAAGCGGGCGACCGAGGTCGCCCTTGTGTTGGTGTTCTTTCAATGGGAGTATTGGCAATACAGTTTTGTGCTGTACATGTTTTGTGTTGATTGTTATCCCGTTTGTTATCCCGTGTGTTTTTTGTTGTTCCCTTATTTTCAGGTTGTTTATCTGTGATTTCTTTTGCATCTTTTTCCCTTGCCCCTACTGCTTCTCTGATTTTCATGCCCCTTAGCGTATCTCTTAGTTGCTTGCTTGGTGATTTATGCTTCTTTCTTTTCTCTTGGGGGTTAATCTCCATAATCTGTCCTTTGTATAAGTCTTCCTAGTAACAGCTGATACGTGGGGCATTCTTTGGAGTTTGGTGCTCTACATTTTCTTTTTCCCCTTCTATTGCATGGTATACATGTCTCAGGTCTGTTCTTCTCTGGGCACTCTTTCTTGTTGTGGTTGTCCGTTCCACAGTGACCACAGGTGGGGTCACCCCAGGTACAGTACTTCTGTACGTGACCCAGATCCATACATCTGTGACACCTGGGTACCACGCAATAATCTTTGACCGCGACTGAACTATACTCCACATATACTCTACCATTTTGTATGAGTTCTTTTCTCAATGTTGGGGAAACCTCAACTACTTGATGTCCCGTATCTCTGTCTTTTCTCCCCATTCTAAATTTTGGTCTAAATTCCTTTTTGAAGTCTTGTGGGCTCATTTTTTCTTCAAAATTCTGAGTGTAAATACACTCCGTTAGTTCCTCTGGTGTCAACCTATTTGACACATCAAATACAGTCATTAATGGCCATCTTTTCTTTGTCCTCTCACATATTACTGATCTCTGTAAATCTTTGTGCCCCATTATTGTGTTCCTATCCTGTTGGGTGGGAGTTTCCACTATGACTGCATTTTTTGCAACTACTACTTTGTTTATTTTGACTTTTGCTTTGGTTGGATTAATTACTCTTGTGAATATTTCCTTCACCTCTTTTACGCT
>NC_060121.1:591565417-591570417 GCF_021461395.2 Schistocerca americana
TGTGGCGGCCCCTGTTCAAGCGTTCTGTGTCCAACGGCCTCACGGCCGATGGGCGTCGTACGGCTCCACACCGGAGCGGACAGGCAGTCGGGCGAAAGTCATTCAAAACCGGCGCCCGGCGCCAGGTGCCGCAGGCCAGCCGCTCCAGCGCTTCAGCGCTCGTACCACACAACATTGGCGTTAGTTTTGAGAAGCACGCGTGGTTCCGCACGCGGCGCACGGCTACTGCGAGCCGTACAGGTAGCGTGTTGCGCGACACGACACGCACATCGAAAGACATGCAGTCTAGTCGGTAATGATCCTTCCGCAGGTTCACCTACGGAAACCTTGTTACGACTTTTACTTCCTCTAAATGATCAAGTTTGGTCATCTTTCCGGTAGCATCGGCAACGACAGAGTCAATGCCGCGTACCAGTCCGAAGACCTCACTAAATCATTCAATCGGTAGTAGCGACGGGCGGTGTGTACAAAGGGCAGGGACGTAATCAACGCGAGCTTATGACTCGCGCTTACTGGGAATTCCTCGTTCATGGGGAACAATTGCAAGCCCCAATCCCTAGCACGAAGGAGGTTCAGCGGGTTACCCCGACCTTTCGGCCTAGGAAGACACGCTGATTCCTTCAGTGTAGCGCGCGTGCGGCCCAGAACATCTAAGGGCATCACAGACCTGTTATTGCTCAATCTCGTGCGGCTAGAAGCCGCCTGTCCCTCTAAGAAGAAAAGTAATCGCTGACAGCACGAAGGATGTCACGCGACTAGTTAGCAGGCTAGAGTCTCGTTCGTTATCGGAATTAACCAGACAAATCGCTCCACCAACTAAGAACGGCCATGCACCACCACCCACCGAATCAAGAAAGAGCTATCAATCTGTCAATCCTTCCGGTGTCCGGGCCTGGTGAGGTTTCCCGTGTTGAGTCAAATTAAGCCGCAGGCTCCACTCCTGGTGGTGCCCTTCCGTCAATTCCTTTAAGTTTCAGCTTTGCAACCATACTTCCCCCGGAACCCAAAAGCTTTGGTTTCCCGGAGGCTGCCCGCCGAGTCATCGGAGGAACTGCGGCGGATCGCTGGCTGGCATCGTTTATGGTTAGAACTAGGGCGGTATCTGATCGCCTTCGAACCTCTAACTTTCGTTCTTGATTAATGAAAACATACTTGGCAAATGCTTTCGCTTCTGTTCGTCTTGCGACGATCCAAGAATTTCACCTCTAACGTCGCAATACGAATGCCCCCGCCTGTCCCTATTAATCATTACCTCGGGTTCCGAAAACCAACAAAATAGAACCGAGGTCCTATTCCATTATTCCATGCACACAGTATTCAGGCGGGCTTGCCTGCTTTAAGCACTCTAATTTGTTCAAAGTAAACGTGCCGGCCCACCGAGACACTCACTCAAGAGCACCCTGGTAGGATTGCAACGGGGTCCGCCTCGGGACGCACGAGCACGCACGAGGCGCGTCGCACGCCTTCAGCTCGCCCCACCGGCAGGACGTCCCACGATACATGCCAGTTAAACACCGACGGGCGGTGAACCAACAGCGTGGGACACAAATCCAACTACGAGCTTTTTAACCGCAACAACTTTAATATACGCTATTGGAGCTGGAATTACCGCGGCTGCTGGCACCAGACTTGCCCTCCAATAGATACTCGTTAAAGGATTTAAAGTGTACTCATTCCGATTACGGGGCCTCGGATGAGTCCCGTATCGTTATTTTTCGTCACTACCTCCCCGTGCCGGGAGTGGGTAATTTGCGCGCCTGCTGCCTTCCTTGGATGTGGTAGCCGTTTCTCAGGCTCCCTCTCCGGAATCGAACCCTGATTCCCCGTTACCCGTTACAACCATGGTAGGCGCAGAACCTACCATCGACAGTTGATAAGGCAGACATTTGAAAGATGCGTCGCCGGTACGAGGACCGTGCGATCAGCCCAAAGTTATTCAGAGTCACCAAGGCAAACGGACCGGACGAGCCGACCGATTGGTTTTGATCTAATAAAAGCGTCCCTTCCATCTCTGGTCGGGACTCTGTTTGCATGTATTAGCTCTAGAATTACCACAGTTATCCAAGTAACGTGGGTACGATCTAAGGAACCATAACTGATTTAATGAGCCATTCGCGGTTTCACCTTAATGCGGCTTGTACTGAGACATGCATGGCTTAATCTTTGAGACAAGCATATGACTACTGGCAGGATCAACCAGGGAGCTGCGTCAACTAGAGCTGAGCAGCCGGCCGCCCGGGAGTGTGTCCCGGGGGCCCGCGCGAACACGCAAGCGTCCGCTCAATTATTCTGCAAACAGGAGGAGGCTGAGCTCCCCTGCACAATACACCTCGAAACCCTCTCAGGTCCCGGCGGCGCGCAGCGCCGTCCTAAGTACTTGGTCGGGTTCGAGAGTGGCGCAATCGCCCGGAGTTTGGCGAGTAGACGCTTTAGGTGCGACCACCCGTGCTCCCAACTGAGCTTGCCGCTGCCGACAGAGGCCCGGGAGCGTGCTGTCGTGGCATTGCCGGCGGGAGACAACACGCGCCACCTACGGTGGCCGGCAGCTCCAACGCCAGCGCCACAGAAGGACAAAAGCCCCACTTGGGTGCCGAAGCGAACTCTCCCAGCACAGCGCACGCGCCAACACGTCCGCACAGCTGCGATACAATCCACCTGCGAGAACCGCAGAGGCGACCGAGCAGCAGACGGCGTCGCGGCGCCGAGCGCCGGGCGGCGGCGCATCCTCAGCGCACACAGTCCTCAATCGGACCAGCACACTGCAGATGTCCACCGCGCTTCGCACCGGGCCCGCGAGGACCTACTTTGGCCGCACGGCGCCGCGTGCAGGGTGCGCCGGCGCGCAGCTGCGCCGCCTGCCGCCTCCGTCGGCCGGCGCGCCTGCCACTGGCCGCCCCCACCAGCCGGCTGTAGCGCGTGCGCCCACGCACCGCGCGGCCAGCACGCCGGGAGGCCCCCCCTCACCGGCCGGGGACGGTCCCACCCAGCCACCGCCGCGTATCGCTTCACACCCACATGCCATTCACGTTCGTGGGCATGGTGGGTATCGCTGAAACAACCGGTTGGTAGCTCAACCGATCGTCGCCATCACTGATTCACCTCTAGCGAGAACAACCGCACCACAACGGTTTACCAGTTGTTCATTTGCGTAACGTCACCAGCAAACGTAGACGTCCATCGCCATTTGCAAATTCAACGATTGTTGCATGCCTGTGTCAGGTGTCACGACACACTATGTCTGCCCACATACACGCAACAACATGTGCACGCTTCGCGAACACGTGGAAGGTGGCCCCCGTACGTATGCGATGTCCATTGCGCGAACGACTGTCAACCGGCCTCTGTCGCATGTCGCAGATGTGGAACGCAGTGCACCATGCTATCACGGTGTGTGAGAGGAGACGACTACGTCTGACAACACGCGCCACTACATCAACAGACGGCTCATGCTGATCGCCATCCACGGCATACCATACTGCAATCCAGCTCTTATAGGGAGACGACACGTAGCTGAGTGCACAATATTTGGACCGTATGGTTCGCCGTTGTTGGCGCAGTCGTGGTACGGTCACACATGTACCACGATGTATCATTCAGTACATGAGGACCAATGTGCAGTACAGTGTGTGATTTGGACGTACAACATCAGCGGACAGTTGACACAAGCCGTACCACAACGTAGGCTGTGCTTCGCCATGCGAATGCCAATGAACAACTGCGAAGGGCATTGAGCATGTACGTCCTACTGCCATCCGCATTACAGTGTATAGCTGCAAGGTGTTTCACATGAAGCGATACTCTGGGGACCGGGCAGTGCGAGTAGCAAACTATATTGCGGGGGTTGCAGTTAGGCAACACTACACTAATTTAACGCGTCGTATGACAATTACAGAGCAGGTTAAGGCCCAACGTGTGTTGGGTTAAGGCCCAACGTGTGTTGGGTTAAGGCCCAACGTGTGTTGGGTTAAGGCCCAACGTGTGTTGGGTTAAGGCCCAACGTGTGTTGGGTTAAGGCCCAACGTGTGTTGGGTTAAGGCCCAACGTGTGTTGGGTTAAGGCCCAACGTGTGTTGGGTTAAGGCCCAACGTGTGTTGGGTTAAGGCCCAACGTGTGTTGGGTTAAGGCCCAACGTGTGTTGGGTTAAGGCCCAACGTGTGTTGGGTTAAGGCCCAACGTGTGTTGGGTTAAGGCCCAACGTGTGTTGGGTTGAGGCCCAACGTGTGTTGGGTTGAGGCGCAACATAGGTTAGGTTGAGGCGCAACATAGGTTAGGTTGAGGCGCAACATGGGTTAGGTTAAGGCGCAACATGGGTTAGGTTAAGGCGCAACATGGGTTAGGTTAAGGCGCAACATGGGTTAGGTTAAGGCGCAACATGGGTTAGGTTAAGGCGCAACATGGGTTAGGTTAAGGCGCAACATGGGTTAGGTTAAGGCGCAACATGGGTTAGGTTAAGGCGCAACATGGGTTAGGTTAAGGCGCAACATAGGTTAGGTTAAGGCGCAACATGGGTTAGGTTAAGGCGCAACATGGGTTAGGTTAAGGTACAATATGGGTTAGGTTAAGGTACAATATGGGTTAAGTTAAGGTACAATATGGGTTAGGTTAAGGCGCAACATAGGTTAGGTTAAGGCGCAACATAGGTTAGGTTAAGGCGCAACATAGGTTAGGTTAAGGCGCAACATAGGTTAGGTTAAGGCACAACACGGGTTAGGTTAAGGTACAACACGGGTTAGGTTAAGGTACAACACGGGTTAGGTTAAGGTACAACACGGGTTAGGTTAAGGTACAACACGGGTTAGGTTAAGGTACAACACGGGTTAGGTTAAGGTACAACACGGGTTAGGTTAAGGTACAACACGGGTTAGGTTAAGGTACAACACGGGTTAGGTTAAGGTACAACACGGGTTAGGTTAAGGTACAACACGGGTTAGGTTAAGGCACAACACGGGTTAGGTTAAGGCACAATACGGGTTAGGTTAAGGCACAACACGGGTTAGGTT
>NC_060121.1:591577917-591590417 GCF_021461395.2 Schistocerca americana
TGCAAGCCCCAATCCCTAGCACGAAGGAGGTTCAGCGGGTTACCCCGACCTTTCGGCCTAGGAAGACACGCTGATTCCTTCAGTGTAGCGCGCGTGCGGCCCAGAACATCTAAGGGCATCACAGACCTGTTATTGCTCAATCTCGTGCGGCTAGAAGCCGCCTGTCCCTCTAAGAAGAAAAGTAATCGCTGACAGCACGAAGGATGTCACGCGACTAGTTAGCAGGCTAGAGTCTCGTTCGTTATCGGAATTAACCAGACAAATCGCTCCACCAACTAAGAACGGCCATGCACCACCACCCACCGAATCAAGAAAGAGCTATCAATCTGTCAATCCTTCCGGTGTCCGGGCCTGGTGAGGTTTCCCGTGTTGAGTCAAATTAAGCCGCAGGCTCCACTCCTGGTGGTGCCCTTCCGTCAATTCCTTTAAGTTTCAGCTTTGCAACCATACTTCCCCCGGAACCCAAAAGCTTTGGTTTCCCGGAGGCTGCCCGCCGAGTCATCGGAGGAACTGCGGCGGATCGCTGGCTGGCATCGTTTATGGTTAGAACTAGGGCGGTATCTGATCGCCTTCGAACCTCTAACTTTCGTTCTTGATTAATGAAAACATACTTGGCAAATGCTTTCGCTTCTGTTCGTCTTGCGACGATCCAAGAATTTCACCTCTAACGTCGCAATACGAATGCCCCCGCCTGTCCCTATTAATCATTACCTCGGGTTCCGAAAACCAACAAAATAGAACCGAGGTCCTATTCCATTATTCCATGCACACAGTATTCAGGCGGGCTTGCCTGCTTTAAGCACTCTAATTTGTTCAAAGTAAACGTGCCGGCCCACCGAGACACTCACTCAAGAGCACCCTGGTAGGATTGCAACGGGGTCCGCCTCGGGACGCACGAGCACGCACGAGGCGCGTCGCACGCCTTCAGCTCGCCCCACCGGCAGGACGTCCCACGATACATGCCAGTTAAACACCGACGGGCGGTGAACCAACAGCGTGGGACACAAATCCAACTACGAGCTTTTTAACCGCAACAACTTTAATATACGCTATTGGAGCTGGAATGACCGCGGCTGCTGGCACCAGACTTGCCCTCCAATAGATACTCGTTAAAGGATTTAAAGTGTACTCATTCCGATTACGGGGCCTCGGATGAGTCCCGTATCGTTATTTTTCGTCACTACCTCCCCGTGCCGGGAGTGGGTAATTTGCGCGCCTGCTGCCTTCCTTGGATGTGGTAGCCGTTTCTCAGGCTCCCTCTCCGGAATCGAACCCTGATTCCCCGTTACCCGTTACAACCATGGTAGGCGCAGAACCTACCATCGACAGTTGATAAGGCAGACATTTGAAAGATGCGTCGCCGGTACGAGGACCGTGCGATCAGCCCAAAGTTATTCAGAGTCACCAAGGCAAACGGACCGGACGAGCCGACCGATTGGTTTTGATCTAATAAAAGCGTCCCTTCCATCTCTGGTCGGGACTCTGTTTGCATGTATTAGCTCTAGAATTACCACAGTTATCCAAGTAACGTGGGTACGATCTAAGGAACCATAACTGATTTAATGAGCCATTCGCGGTTTCACCTTAATGCGGCTTGTACTGAGACATGCATGGCTTAATCTTTGAGACAAGCATATGACTACTGGCAGGATCAACCAGGGAGCTGCGTCAACTAGAGCTGAGCAGCCGGCCGCCCGGGAGTGTGTCCCGGGGGCCCGCGCGAACACGCAAGCGTCCGCTCAATTATTCTGCAAACAGGAGGAGGCTGAGCTCCCCTGCACAATACACCTCGAAACCCTCTCAGGTCCCGGCGGCGCGCAGCGCCGTCCTAAGCACTTGGTCGGGTTCGAGAGTGGCGCAATCGCCCGGAGTTTGGCGAGTAGACGCTTTAGGTGCGACCACCCGTGCTCCCAACTGAGCTTGCCGCTGCCGACAGAGGCCCGGGAGCGTGCTGTCGTGGCATTGCCGGCGGGAGACAACACGCGCCACCTACGGTGGCCGGCAGCTCCAACGCCAGCGCCACAGAAGGACAAAAGCCCCACTTGGGTGCCGAAGCGAACTCTCCCAGCACAGCGCACGCGCCAACACGTCCGCACAGCTGCGATACAATCCACCTGCGAGAACCGCAGAGGCGACCGAGCAGCAGACGGCGTCGCGGCGCCGAGCGCCGGGCGGCGGCGCATCCTCAGCGCACACAGTCCTCAATCGGACCAGCACACTGCAGATGTCCACCGCGCTTCGCACCGGGCCCGCGAGGACCTACTTTGGCCGCACGGCGCCGCGTGCAGGGTGCGCCGGCGCGCAGCTGCGCCGCCTGCCGCCTCCGTCGGCCGGCGCGCCTGCCACTGGCCGCCCCCACCAGCCGGCTGTAGCGCGTGCGCCCACGCACCGCGCGGCCAGCACGCCGGGAGGCCCCCCCTCACCGGCCGGGGACGGTCCCACCCAGCCACCGCCGCGTATCGCTTCACACCCACATGCCATTCACGTTCGTGGGCATGGTGGGTATCGCTGAAACAACCGGTTGGTAGCTCAACCGATCGTCGCCATCACTGATTCACCTCTAGCGAGAACAACCGCACCACAACGGTTTACCAGTTGTTCATTTGCGTAACGTCACCAGCAAACGTAGACGTCCATCGCCATTTGCAAATTCAACGATTGTTGCATGCCTGTGTCAGGTGTCACGACACACTATGTCTGCCCACATACACGCAACAACATGTGCACGCTTCGCGAACACGTGGAAGGTGGCCCCCGTACGTATGCGATGTCCATTGCGCGAACGACTGTCAACCGGCCTCTGTCGCATGTCGCAGATGTGGAACGCAGTGCACCATGCTATCACGGTGTGTGAGAGGAGACGACTACGTCTGACAACACGCGCCACTACATCAACAGACGGCTCATGCTGATCGCCATCCACGGCATACCATACTGCAATCCAGCTCTTATAGGGAGACGACACGTAGCTGAGTGCACAATATTTGGACCGTATGGTTCGCCGTTGTTGGCGCAGTCGTGGTACGGTCACACATGTACCACGATGTATCATTCAGTACATGAGGACCAATGTGCAGTACAGTGTGTGATTTGGACGTACAACATCAGCGGACAGTTGACACAAGCCGTACCACAACGTAGGCTGTGCTTCGCCATGCGAATGCCAATGAACAACTGCGAAGGGCATTGAGCATGTACGTCCTACTGCCATCCGCATTACAGTGTATAGCTGCAAGGTGTTTCACATGAAGCGATACTCTGGGGACCGGGCAGTGCGAGTAGCAAACTATATTGCGGGGGTTGCAGTTAGGCAACACTACACTAATTTAACGCGTCGTATGACAATTACAGAGCAGGTTAAGGCCCAACGTGTGTTGGGTTAAGGCCCAACGTGTGTTGGGTTAAGGCCCAACGTGTGTTGGGTTAAGGCCCAACGTGTGTTGGGTTAAGGCCCAACGTGTGTTGGGTTAAGGCCCAACGTGTGTTGGGTTAAGGCCCAACGTGTGTTGGGTTAAGGCCCAACGTGTGTTGGGTTAAGGCCCAACGTGTGTTGGGTTAAGGCCCAACGTGTGTTGGGTTAAGGCCCAACGTGTGTTGGGTTAAGGCCCAACGTGTGTTGGGTTAAGGCCCAACGTGTGTTGGGTTAAGGCCCAACGTGTGTTGGGTTAAGGCCCAACGTGTGTTGGGTTAAGGCCCAACGTGTGTTGGGTTAAGGCCCAACGTGTGTTGGGTTAAGGCCCAACGTGTGTTGGGTTAAGGCCCAACGTGTGTTGGGTTAAGGCCCAACGTGTGTTGGGTTAAGGCCCAACGTGTGTTGGGTTAAGGCCCAACGTGTGTTGGGTTGAGGCCCAACGTGTGTTGGGTTGAGGCGCAACATAGGTTAGGTTGAGGCGCAACATAGGTTAGGTTGAGGCGCAACATGGGTTAGGTTAAGGCGCAACATGGGTTAGGTTAAGGCGCAACATGGGTTAGGTTAAGGCGCAACATGGGTTAGGTTAAGGCGCAACATGGGTTAGGTTAAGGCGCAACATGGGTTAGGTTAAGGCGCAACATGGGTTAGGTTAAGGCGCAACATGGGTTAGGTTAAGGCGCAACATGGGTTAGGTTAAGGCGCAACATGGGTTAGGTTAAGGCGCAACATGGGTTAGGTTAAGGCGCAACATGGGTTAGGTTAAGGCGCAACATGGGTTAGGTTAAGGCGCAACATGGGTTAGGTTAAGGCGCAACATAGGTTAGGTTAAGGCGCAACATGGGTTAGGTTAAGGCGCAACATGGGTTAGGTTAAGGTACAATATGGGTTAGGTTAAGGTACAATATGGGTTAGGTTAAGGTACAATATGGGTTAGGTTAAGGCGCAACATAGGTTAGGTTAAGGCGCAACATAGGTTAGGTTAAGGCGCAACATAGGTTAGGTTAAGGCGCAACATAGGTTAGGTTAAGGCACAACACGGGTTAGGTTAAGGTACAACACGGGTTAGGTTAAGGTACAACACGGGTTAGGTTAAGGTACAACACGGGTTAGGTTAAGGTACAACACGGGTTAGGTTAAGGTACAACACGGGTTAGGTTAAGGTACAACACGGGTTAGGTTAAGGTACAACACGGGTTAGGTTAAGGTACAACACGGGTTAGGTTAAGGTACAACACGGGTTAGGTTAAGGTACAACACGGGTTAGGTTAAGGCACAACACGGGTTAGGTTAAGGCACAATACGGGTTAGGTTAAGGCACAACACGGGTTAGGTTAAGGCACAACACGGGTTAGGTTAAGGCACAACACGGGTTAGGTTAAGGCACAATACGGGTTAGGTTAAGGCACAATACGGGTTAGGTTAAGGCACAATACGGGTTAGGTTAAGGCACAATACGGGTTAGGTTAAGGCACAATACGGGTTAGGTTAAGGCACAATACGGGTTAGGTTAAGGCACAATACGGGTTAGGTTAAGGCACAATACGGGTTAGGTTAAGGCACAATACGGGTTAGGTTAAGGCACAATACGGGTTAGGTTAAGGCACAATACGGGTTAGGTTAAGGCACAATACGGGTTAGGTTAAGGCACAATACGGGTTAGGTTAAGGCACAATACGGGTTAGGTTAAGGCACAATACGGGTTAGGTTAAGGCACAATACGGGTTAGGTTAAGGCACAATACGGGTTAGGTTAAGGTACACATTGTTGTAAGGAAAGGTGTTTTGGGGGGGGGGGCCGGTTTGTTGATTGTGATTATCGTAAGTAAATGACTGCGGCATCATCTGATTTGGCACGTCAGGGTGCACCTTTGGCTCATGACAGGCGGCGCTCTGATTCCATGCTTGTGGCAGACCTGTGTCTTTCATTCCTGCCATTGTTTTTGTGGTGTGACAGGAGGCAGTATTGTGATGTTGGGTGCACCCCTGTGTAGGACATGTGTGGGTGTTGGTGGCTTAGCTGAGCAATGGTGGTTGTCGGAAGGGTGGGATATTCTGTTTTCCGAGTGGACCTCCCGGTCTGGTTATGATAGTGTGGATTGTCTAATGTGGCAGAGAGGATGCACTGGGTGTTGTTCCATGCTGGTGCTTACATATTGTCTGTGTGCCTGTTACAGGCAGAGAGTAGTGCGTGATAAGAGTGTCTGGCTGACGTGTGATTGTGAGCAGAGTCTTTCAGCATGTATACGGACAGTTGTATACATTATCTGTATTCTGATGGCTCTATCTATTACTAATCAGCGCCGTGTATACGTTTAATCCGGTTCCAGTCGAAACTATTGTATCTCTGTACATTAGTGACACGGCGAGCCCGCTATGTAGTTACTCGTCTCGGCAGCTTCCACCGGTGTATGGCAAATGATTATAAGGAATCAGTCTAGTCGTCAATACCGATAGTGTGACGTCACATGTCTGGGGTGGGGGACGCTGCGCCCTTCCGGTGGGTCATGGCCTAGGAAGACTCTTCCCACGCAGGGGGGCTTGGACTGTCATTGACTCTTCCGAGTAATATACTTGCCGTACGTTTTTGCGACTGCGAGTGCAACGCTCACCGGTACCGACATGGATGGAGCGCCTCCTAGCTGCCGCTGAGCATCTGCATTCGTACAGAGAGCAACGCGATCGCGTCTGTAGCTCGTACGTGGTACAGCTCGCAGCTCATGTATATGGACATTTTTTTTTTTTTTTTTTTTTTTTTTTTTTTTTTTTTTTTTTTTTTTTTTTTTTTTTTTTTACATTTAACCACATTCGAAACCCACCGCCTTGATAACTATGGTGGGTTGTTAGCTTACTGACTTCAGTATGTCTGCAGCAAGTCATGGTCTCTTAGCCATTGCAGATGCTCACAAAAGGTTTGTTTGCGAGTAGCTGCACCGTTCCCGTCCCTAGCCACGTGGAGGCGGACCAGATCTGAGCTATTACATGCTGCATGCGTGGTTTGCTATTTCACTTACACAGTGTTATCATGTTAATAATATTTAATATAAAAGAATAAAACTGAAGTAAAAAACAAAAAAAAAAAAAAAATAACAAAAATATTAACGTATTGATTTATAAGAAGCAAAATACACAATATAGAACTACGTAGGATATTGAACAAAAATATTAAAGTATTGATTTATAAGAAGCAACTATACAATATAGAACTACGTAGGATATCAAGAAAATATGAAACATCCTGATTTACAAAAGAAAAGAAAAAATAAAAGCACTATTACTTCACACAAATAGAATCAGGAAGATATTTACATCTATGAGAGTTGCTTATAGGAGTTGCTTTGAAAATATAGCTTGGAATCTTGGTTAAAAACAGAAAAGCACTGTTACTTTACACAATTAGAATAAGGAGAATATTTACATCTATGAGAGTTGCTATAGGAGTTGCTTTGAGATTGTTGCTTAGAAGCTTGGTTAACACAATTACACAATTACACGATTACACAATTAGAATAAGGAAAATATTTACATCTATGAGAGTTGCTATAGGAGTTGCTTTGAGATTGTAGCTTAGAAGCTTGGTTAAAAAAAAAAAACAGGGTCACATTCCTATTACAGACTACATTGTCTACTTCAGCAAGGGGCAGAGTCGCTGCCGTATTACAATTGTTTACATACACCCTAGTCTCATTATATACTGTTTTAGAACATTTAATGTAATCCTTAATAATGTACTCATACTGGTATTAATCAAGGCCTGTCACACTCTCTTACGACTAATAAAACTGATAACATGTTAACATATAAATTTTGAGATTGGTTATTGCAGCTAGCTTCAAACAGTTACTAATATTTACACAAATTTACTGATAGTCATACAATTGGTCTTCTAATGGGTCCTGGCCCCATCTAGTTAAAGACTGCACTACAAAGATATAAAACATTTTCATAGATATAATACATAAAGGGGGGAATGTGGCTCTAGGTGGTGCAAGTATATGTAAGATATAAACATAAAGGTTCTAAGCAGTACACTTATATACAACACCATACAATTGGTCTTCTAAAGGGTCCTGGCACCATCTAGTTAAAACTGCATTAAAAAGATATAAAACATTTTAATAGGTATAATACGTAGAGGGGGGAATGTGGCTCTGGGTATTGCAAGTATACGTATGATATAAACACTAAGGTTCTAAGCAGTACACTTATCTACAACACCCATAACAGCTGGCACAGGCCCTTCAAAAGTAGCTACTTTGGAAATTATAGTTCCTGTTCTGGGCATTACAAAAATAAAACAAATTTACTGATATTTATACAATCTTCCTTCTGTAGGGTCCTGCCATCATCTAGTTCAAATTGCATTTAAAAGATGTACAAAGAAAATTAATGATACACAAACATAAAAGGCTATCTGCAGTACAATTGTGTTTAATGCACATCACAGCAGGCACAGGCCCTTCAAGTACAGCTACTTTATGATATAGTACAATTACTAAGGGTGTAGTGGGTTTTTACGCCTTCAGACATTTCCAGATCTTTGTTTTGAGTCTGATTCAGTCCTTTCTAGTGTGGAGTTTTCCTATAGCTGATGAACCTTCATAATTAGTGCCAGGCTAGATGCTTCAATTTAGTCTCATTCTAGGTCCATTTCACTTTGTGTATCACTTTCAGAATTAGTATCAGTACTTGTTTCTGTAGTGTAATTTAGGCCTTGTGTACAATGATGTCTCTGTCTCCTACCATTGGGATTCTGCCTTCTAAAAAGGTCATACATTTCTGTAGAGACCTTGTCTGTTATGTCATTGAGTGTGTTCCATGAGTCTTGGTTACGTATTTGTTGTTTTATATGTGTGTCATCTAGAACTTGCCGTACATGCGTAAGGGTGTTACACGTAAGTGCGACATGTTCAGGGGTCCCCAGGTCCCCACAGACACACATGTCACTCTCGGCTAATCCAACACGTGTTAAATGTACTGGATACGGCCCATGACCCGTTAAAAAGTGGACCATCCCACGGCTCGGGTCCACATGTGTTAGTCTCAGCCTCTCCTCAATATCTGGAAAAAAGGAATAGACGCGACGCCCCTTATCTGAGGAGTCCCATTCCCTTTGCCATGTTACATTACGCCATTTTTTGAGTCCCAGTCTGTCCCTGATCTCTTCCCCAGTTATCTCCCGCACCTTATCTCCTCTTCGTTTTTGAAGCCAATAGGTGGCAGCCCTATATTTTATTGTGATGTCAATGGGGTAGATTCCCATGACCACACACAGGGCTTCCGCAGATGTCGTGCTGAAAGCGCCAGTCATTCTCAGTAGCGTACTTCTCTGTCCTCTTCTAATTAGAGTTTTATTGGTTTGCAACAATAATCGGTGTGCCCAGGTACTTGCTGCAAAACATGCTATGGCCTCAAAGATTGCTATGTGATATGTCCGTAGTAGCTTTAGTGGCAGTCTGTACTGCGTCGAGTTTAATCTGGCGAGCTTGTGCATGATTTTACTGGCTTTATCTATTGTTAGTTTCATGTGTTCGCTGAAATTTTGCTTCTCATCTAAGTGTAGGCCGAGGTAGCGCGTAACTTGTTTTCTCTGTATGTTAACATCGTTTAGTTTCAGAATCGGATTTCTCTGCAGCACTCCTTTGAGTAATATGTAAACTGTTTTGTTTGCAGCAATATGAAGTCTGTTTTTCTTACACCAACCGTCGATTTTCATGAGGAGTTGCGTGCCGTTCTGTTCCAGTGCGGCTCGTGAGTTCGCCGACGTCAGAAGTAGAAGATCGTCAGCATAAGCCACCACCCCTCTTACACGGTGATCTTGGGCCATAATATCCAAGAGGGGCTCAAAGACGATGTCCCAAAAAATCGGGCCACATATCGAGCCTTGTGGGCAGCCTTTACTAATACGTCTCACTACCTTTCTTGTGCCTCCTCTCCACTCCACTACTCTGTTACGACAGTAGTCTAGTAGACTGTTGTATAAAGATGTAGGTAACTGGATCTCTCTGAGGCGAGCAAACAGTGATGGCCACCATAGATTGTCAAAGGCTCCAGCCACATCAATAAGTATAGCCATCACGTACTTGTCCAGAGTGCTGTTTGTAATCTGTAGTGCTTGATTGATAGCATCGTCTATGCACTTCTCCTCTCTGAAGCCATACTGGAAGGGTGTAAGGCCGGTAAGACGTCTTTGGGACTGTAGCCTATCACACAATAGCCTTTCCTGCACCTTTGCCAGTGTGTTTAATAAACATATAGGACGGTATGTTTTGGGATCCGTCGGGTCCTTGTCCTCGGACTTTTTAATAATGACCGCCTCGGCTGTTTTCCACAAATGTGGGATTCTATCTGTGCTTAAAGCATCATTAAACAATTTTGTGAGAAATGGCGTAATTTGGATAACTGCCTGTTTTATTGTTTCTGGGAAGATTTTATCTGGGCCAGGTGCTTTACCACTCTTAAGTTTTTTGATTGCTATTGCGACTTCTTCTTGTGAGAATGGCAAGGTAATTCTGTCACTTATGTAAGTTTCCTTCATTTTACGTCTGAGATCTATGTGACACTGATCATCTTGTGTGTGGTCGTCATTTGGCAGCAGTCTGCTTAAAAGATACTCAGCCGAGCTCCGCCATCCCTCCGTCATGGTGCCATCAGATTGTTTTAGTGTCGAGAGTACAGTCGGTGTCCTTAGGCGTTCTGACTGAAGTTTATACGGCTGCCCCCATATATCTTTTTGTAATTCTGTTTTAACAAAGTTTGTCCAATGATTGATCCTGGTTTTGTGTAATTCCTCTTTGTACTTATGTCTTGCATTTCTATAGAGTTGAAGCCTTATTTGTCTCTCCGGCGCCGTTTTCGCGGTCTGGTAGTGTTTACGTTTTACTCTAGATTCTCTACGCAGTCTGGTTAGTTCCGCTGACCATGGCAGCTGCTTTCCACCCTTATCATGTACCGTGGGGATACTTGCACGCTGCGCCTTCTGTAGGACACTAGTTAGAACGTGCGTCCTGTAGTCTATGCTGCCATTGACGGTTGACAAAGATGCTGCCGTGACCATATCCCTGAGTTTTGGCCAATTTGCCTTACTCATCAATAAACGCTGATGTTGAGCGTCCCTATTTTGTATGGACATAGGACGGTTTATCTCAATGATAATGGGATTATGGTCACTACATGTGGCTCGATCCATAACCTCCCAGGTATTGATGAGTGGTATAGACTTGGTGTTCGCTAGTGAGATGTCAATATTGGTTTCACCTCCGGCATGTCCACGAAAAGTTGGTGGTTGTCCTGCTTTATTTAGGACGAAAAGGTTGCATTCATTAATCACATCTGTCACTGTTTGTCCCCTCTCATCCGTTCTGCTCGAATGCCACAACGTCGACTTTGCATTTATATCTGCCACAATTAAAAGTTTTTTGTCTTTTGAGGATTGAGCTATGTCCCTTATTTTATCAACAAAAGGTTGGATATCGTAGGAAAATTGAGCATAAATTGAGGATATTATCCATATATCTCGTCCTATGGCTATTTCGGCGGTGGCCACATGCTCAGAACATAACTGAGCAATCTTTGTGACTGCAATACTTTTATTTACTACTATTATGGCCGACTTCGCGCCAGACGTGCCAGCAACTGTTATGTAATTAGAGGGTAGCTCTGGGATCTTGCCGCCACGCAGGAGAGGTTCCTGAACACAGAGGACGTCTGCTTTTACTTCTCCCAAGAACCTGCCTAGTTCCATACTAACTGTGGAACTCCTCATACAATTCAGTTGGATCACCTTCAAGGCGGATTTTCCAGAGAAGGAAAACTCACAAGCTGTTTAGGGTCGAGGGAGACTCGTCCATGTATTCTAGCCAGATCCATAGAGATTATGTGCAGGTAATGGGAAACTCGTCTGTGGACACATAGAGGTCTGCTGGCGTGAAATTTGTTGTTTATTACAATGCACCACATTGGGTCCGAGCTTCGCCTACCACTAGTTGTTCGCTGTAGAAAACCTAACCCGTTATTTAATGTTTTATGTTTGAGCCAACTACTATTATCCGACTCTGCATCAGTAAGTTTATAAATTCTGACATGTGCTTTTCGGGGAGTTATTTTGGTGTGGTTACTGTAGCTTCCTTCTTGGTTATTGTACGTTGTTAACGGTTTCATATTCTGTACGCTCAATCTGCCTTTCGTATAGCTGTCTATATGTCGGACACTCAGGGCCCCCCCCTTTATTACATACCCTGTTTCTGTACATACATGGTATACATCCCACTGTAGTCTCCTCTTGGCACTCAAGTTGTTTATGGCCTGTTTTTGCACATTTGCCACATACTATGGGTTTTTCACAGTACCTCGGTGAGTGCCCAAGACCCCAGCATTTGGAGCATTTTTGGACAGCTACGTAATCTTCAATGTGAAGTGACTCAAACTGTATATAGACTCTTTCTTTTTGCAAGAGAAGTAGTCTAACCCTTGGTGTTACTTCAAGAATATTATTGACAGTTCGTCTTCCCCTTACACCCTTTTTAAATTTAATTTTAACCTCATTTTGGAACTCCTCCTTGTTTATATGCTCACTGAGATTTATTTCATACAGCTCCTCTAGGAACTCTTCATCTGTAAGGGATGTTCCTACTCTGTAAACTGCAAGGAGAGGTCTGAATTTCCTAGGTTCCTCACATCTAATGTTTTGTAGGTGTGCCGTTTTTTCTATTAGCTTTTGTTTGTCCTGTTGTGTTTCGGTTTCTATTATTACTGTATTTGCTGTAGATCGTATTGCCTTAATCTTAAGCTTGTCTTGCTTGGGGTTTACACTCTGGGTGATTACCTCACGTATGGCTCTGGCATCCTGATTTGTTTCTGATTTAAAGAAGAGAGTACTTGACTGTTTGAATTTTGCCTTCTGTATGTGCTCCTGTACCCTGTTTGATGGTCTTGTGCTTGTGGCAGTTACAGCCGCAAAGGACAATGGAAAGGATTTGCTTTCATTTTTAAGTTTCTGATTTTCTAACTTGAGCTCCATAATTTCGGCTTCTAGTTTTTGTATACGCTCTAACGAATTGGGGGGTGCAGCCGCCGCGAGTTCTTTACGAAGT
>NC_060121.1:591597917-591602917 GCF_021461395.2 Schistocerca americana
AAACGTCGATGTTCATGTGTCCTGCAGTTCACATGTCGACGCGCAATTTGCTGCGTTCTTCATCGACCCACGAGCCGAGTGATCCACCGTCCTGGGTGATCTTTTCTTAGTTTCCACTGTCTCTTTCAAGACAGTTGCATAGGCGGGACGTAGGCGTGTGGCGGCCCCTGTTCAAGCGTTCTGTGTCCAACGGCCTCACGGCCGATGGGCGTCGTACGGCTCCACACCGGAGCGGACAGGCAGTCGGGCGAAAGTCATTCAAAACCGGCGCCAGGCGCCAGGTGCCGCAGGCCAGCCGCTCCAGCGCTTCAGCGCTCGTACCACACAACATTGGCGTTAGTTTTGAGAAGCACGCGTGGTTCCGCACGCGGCGCACGGCTACTGCGAGCCGTACAGGTAGCGTGTTGCGCGACACGACACGCACATCGAAAGACATGCAGTCTAGTCGGTAATGATCCTTCCGCAGGTTCACCTACGGAAA
Source organism: Schistocerca americana (assembly GCF_021461395.2). NCBI lineage: Eukaryota > Metazoa > Arthropoda > Insecta > Orthoptera > Acrididae > Schistocerca > Schistocerca americana. The sequence goes on from NC_060121.1 coordinate 591,598,399, forward strand.
CCTTGTTACGACTTTTACTTCCTCTAAATGATCAAGTTTGGTCATCTTTCCGGTAGCATCGGCAACGACAGAGTCAATGCCGCGTACCAGTCCGAAGACCTCACTAAATCATTCAATCGGTAGTAGCGACGGGCGGTGTGTACAAAGGGCAGGGACGTAATCAACGCGAGCTTATGACTCGCGCTTACTGGGAATTCCTCGTTCATGGGGAACAATTGCAAGCCCCAATCCCTAGCACGAAGGAGGTTCAGCGGGTTACCCCGACCTTTCGGCCTAGGAAGACACGCTGATTCCTTCAGTGTAGCGCGCGTGCGGCCCAGAACATCTAAGGGCATCACAGACCTGTTATTGCTCAATCTCGTGCGGCTAGAAGCCGCCTGTCCCTCTAAGAAGAAAAGTAATCGCTGACAGCACGAAGGATGTCACGCGACTAGTTAGCAGGCTAGAGTCTCGTTCGTTATCGGAATTAACCAGACAAATCGCTCCACCAACTAAGAACGGCCATGCACCACCACCCACCGAATCAAGAAAGAGCTATCAATCTGTCAATCCTTCCGGTGTCCGGGCCTGGTGAGGTTTCCCGTGTTGAGTCAAATTAAGCCGCAGGCTCCACTCCTGGTGGTGCCCTTCCGTCAATTCCTTTAAGTTTCAGCTTTGCAACCATACTTCCCCCGGAACCCAAAAGCTTTGGTTTCCCGGAGGCTGCCCGCCGAGTCATCGGAGGAACTGCGGCGGATTGCTGGCTGGCATCGTTTATGGTTAGAACTAGGGCGGTATCTGATCGCCTTCGAACCTCTAACTTTCGTTCTTGATTAATGAAAACATACTTGGCAAATGCTTTCGCTTCTGTTCGTCTTGCGACGATCCAAGAATTTCACCTCTAACGTCGCAATACGAATGCCCCCGCCTGTCCCTATTAATCATTACCTCGGGTTCCGAAAACCAACAAAATAGAACCGAGGTCCTATTCCATTATTCCATGCACACAGTATTCAGGCGGGCTTGCCTGCTTTAAGCACTCTAATTTGTTCAAAGTAAACGTGCCGGCCCACCGAGACACTCACTCAAGAGCACCCTGGTAGGATTGCAACGGGGTCCGCCTCGGGACGCACGAGCACGCACGAGGCGCGTCGCACGCCTTCAGCTCGCCCCACCGGCAGGACGTCCCACGATACATGCCAGTTAAACACCGACGGGCGGTGAACCAACAGCGTGGGACACAAATCCAACTACGAGCTTTTTAACCGCAACAACTTTAATATACGCTATTGGAGCTGGAATTACCGCGGCTGCTGGCACCAGACTTGCCCTCCAATAGATACTCGTTAAAGGATTTAAAGTGTACTCATTCCGATTACGGGGCCTCGGATGAGTCCCGTATCGTTATTTTTCGTCACTACCTCCCCGTGCCGGGAGTGGGTAATTTGCGCGCCTGCTGCCTTCCTTGGATGTGGTAGCCGTTTCTCAGGCTCCCTCTCCGGAATCGAACCCTGATTCCCCGTTACCCGTTACAACCATGGTAGGCGCAGAACCTACCATCGACAGTTGATAAGGCAGACATTTGAAAGATGCGTCGCCGGTACGAGGACCGTGCGATCAGCCCAAAGTTATTCAGAGTCACCAAGGCAAACGGACCGGACGAGCCGACCGATTGGTTTTGATCTAATAAAAGCGTCCCTTCCATCTCTGGTCGGGACTCTGTTTGCATGTATTAGCTCTAGAATTACCACAGTTATCCAAGTAACGTGGGTACGATCTAAGGAACCATAACTGATTTAATGAGCCATTCGCGGTTTCACCTTAATGCGGCTTGTACTGAGACATGCATGGCTTAATCTTTGAGACAAGCATATGACTACTGGCAGGATCAACCAGGGAGCTGCGTCAACTAGAGCTGAGCAGCCGGCCGCCCGGGAGTGTGTCCCGGGGGCCCGCGCGAACACGCAAGCGTCCGCTCAATTATTCTGCAAACAGGAGGAGGCTGAGCTCCCCTGCACAATACACCTCGAAACCCTCTCAGGTCCCGGCGGCGCGCAGCGCCGTCCTAAGTACTTGGTCGGGTTCGAGAGTGGCGCAATCGCCCGGAGTTTGGCGAGTAGACGCTTTAGGTGCGACCACCCGTGCTCCCAACTGAGCTTGCCGCTGCCGACAGAGGCCCGGGAGCGTGCTGTCGTGGCATTGCCGGCGGGAGACAACACGCGCCACCTACGGTGGCCGGCAGCTCCAACGCCAGCGCCACAGAAGGACAAAAGCCCCACTTGGGTGCCGAAGCGAACTCTCCCAGCACAGCGCACGCGCCAACACGTCCGCACAGCTGCGATACAATCCACCTGCGAGAACCGCAGAGGCGACCGAGCAGCAGACGGCGTCGCGGCGCCGAGCGCCGGGCGGCGGCGCATCCTCAGCGCACACAGTCCTCAATCGGACCAGCACACTGCAGATGTCCACCGCGCTTCGCACCGGGCCCGCGAGGACCTACTTTGGCCGCACGGCGCCGCGTGCAGGGTGCGCCGGCGCGCAGCTGCGCCGCCTGCCGCCTCCGTCGGCCGGCGCGCCTGCCACTGGCCGCCCCCACCAGCCGGCTGTAGCGCGTGCGCCCACGCACCGCGCGGCCAGCACGCCGGGAGGCCCCCCCTCACCGGCCGGGGACGGTCCCACCCAGCCACCGCCGCGTATCGCTTCACACCCACATGCCATTCACGTTCGTGGGCATGGTGGGTATCGCTGAAACAACCGGTTGGTAGCTCAACCGATCGTCGCCATCACTGATTCACCTCTAGCGAGAACAACCGCACCACAACGGTTTACCAGTTGTTCATTTGCGTAACGTCACCAGCAAACGTAGACGTCCATCGCCATTTGCAAATTCAACGATTGTTGCATGCCTGTGTCAGGTGTCACGACACACTATGTCTGCCCACATACACGCAACAACATGTGCACGCTTCGCGAACACGTGGAAGGTGGCCCCCGTACGTATGCGATGTCCATTGCGCGAACGACTGTCAACCGGCCTCTGTCGCATGTCGCAGATGTGGAACGCAGTGCACCATGCTATCACGGTGTGTGAGAGGAGACGACTACGTCTGACAACACGCGCCACTACATCAACAGACGGCTCATGCTGATCGCCATCCACGGCATACCATACTGCAATCCAGCTCTTATAGGGAGACGACACGTAGCTGAGTGCACAATATTTGGACCGTATGGTTCGCCGTTGTTGGCGCAGTCGTGGTACGGTCACACATGTACCACGATGTATCATTCAGTACATGAGGACCAATGTGCAGTACAGTGTGTGATTTGGACGTACAACATCAGCGGACAGTTGACACAAGCCGTACCACAACGTAGGCTGTGCTTCGCCATGCGAATGCCAATGAACAACTGCGAAGGGCATTGAGCATGTACGTCCTACTGCCATCCGCATTACAGTGTATAGCTGCAAGGTGTTTCACATGAAGCGATACTCTGGGGACCGGGCAGTGCGAGTAGCAAACTATATTGCGGGGGTTGCAGTTAGGCAACACTACACTAATTTAACGCGTCGTATGACAATTACAGAGCAGGTTAAGGCCCAACGTGTGTTGGGTTAAGGCCCAACGTGTGTTGGGTTAAGGCCCAACGTGTGTTGGGTTAAGGCCCAACGTGTGTTGGGTTAAGGCCCAACGTGTGTTGGGTTAAGGCCCAACGTGTGTTGGGTTAAGGCCCAACGTGTGTTGGGTTAAGGCCCAACGTGTGTTGGGTTAAGGCCCAACGTGTGTTGGGTTAAGGCCCAACGTGTGTTGGGTTAAGGCCCAACGTGTGTTGGGTTAAGGCCCAACGTGTGTTGGGTTAAGGCCCAACGTGTGTTGGGTTAAGGCCCAACGTGTGTTGGGTTAAGGCCCAACGTGTGTTGGGTTAAGGCCCAACGTGTGTTGGGTTAAGGCCCAACGTGTGTTGGGTTAAGGCCCAACGTGTGTTGGGTTAAGGCCCAACGTGTGTTGGGTTAAGGCCCAACGTGTGTTGGGTTGAGGCCCAACGTGTGTTGGGTTGAGGCGCAACATAGGTTGGGTTGAGGCGCAACATAGGTTAGGTTGAGGCGCAACATGGGTTAGGTTGAGGCGCAACATGGGTTAGGTTAAGGCGCAACATGGGTTAGGTTAAGGCGCAACATGGGTTAGGTTAAGGCGCAACATGGGTTAGGTTAAGGCGCAACATGGGTTAGGTTAAGGCGCAACATGGGTTAGGTTAAGGCGCAACATGGGTTAGGTTAAGGCGCAACATGGGTTAGGTTAAGGCGCAACATGGGTTAGGTTAAGGCGCAACATGGGTTAGGTTAAGGCGCAACATGGGTTAGGTTAAGGCGCAACATAGGTTAGGTTAAGGCGCAACATGGGTTAGGTTAAGGCGCAACATGGGTTAGGTTAAGGTACAATATGGGTTAGGTTAAGGTACAATATGGGTTAGGTTAAGGTACAATATGGGTTAGGTTAAGGCGCAACATAGGTTAGGTTAAGGCGCAACATAGGTTAGG
>NC_060121.1:591607917-591620417 GCF_021461395.2 Schistocerca americana
AGGCGTTGATGCGGGCGCGGAGAGCGTCGATGAAGTTACGCCCAGATAGGAGGCGACTGGTGTCAGCGACCCACTGGTGTTGCCCCTTGACGGCGGCGGAAGATGACAGCGCCGCACCGTCAAAGGCAACGTGCAGGCGCGCGGCCCACATCTCTCCAACCTGCGTCGACGATTTGAGGAGGTGGCCCTCCCACATAAGATGCCGCTCCAGCGCCTCAATCTCACGCTGCACCTCGTCCCGGCCTGCACCGTCGGCGGCTGGCCCAATCCTTTTCAGCGCCAGGAGACGGGACCGGCGAAGTGTTGGCCCCATCCATCGGCATGATGGGATGCCGAGGCCTCCCTGGGCTACAGGAGCGTGGAAGTAGCCCAGGGGAGTGTCCGCCGGAAGGCGGAACCATCTCCTGACGGCGGCACGGATGGTCACATCTGCCGCTTTCAACGCACCCACTCGGGTGCGGCTGAGGGCCAGCCCATGGTACAGGCCAGGCAGAAGCACGGTGGTGAGGGCGTGGAGGCGCTGCTGCGGCTTGAGCGGAGCTCGGGAGATGACGTCCAGCTGCTCCACCAGGTGGCGTCGTGGGTTGAAAACGCAGCGACCAGCGGTGGAGAATTGCAGTCCCAGGTACCGGAAGGTTTCACCCACACGTAGGGCGGGCACGGTGGCGTTGCCCGCTTTGAAGGTAACGTCGGCGTCGACCTTCACCTTCTTGTCGCGCCCAGACGCGACTAAGGCGAGGGTGAAACACTTCCGGGCGTTGATCTGCAGCCCCAGATGGGCGAGGGCTGCGACGGCTGCGTCGATGAGGGACTGCAATCCCCTCGCGGTCGATGCAAAAAGCAGGACGTCATCTGCGAAGGCCGCAGCGTTAACTCTGCGACCAAGGATCCGAGCTCCGATGTGGGAGGGAAGTTGACTCAAAACATAGTCCACCGCAAAATTGAAAAGGAGGGGGGAGAGGGGGTCACCCTGACGCACACCCCTAGCCGGCTGCAGGGGCACGCCCACGTCGGCGCCGCCCGCTATCACCGTCGTGCTACCCTCGTAACACCTTTCGACGTACTCAATAAAGCAATCCGGCAGGCCATGAGCCCTCAGCACGGGGCGGAGGGCGGCATGGTCCACCGAATCGAACGCTTTAGAGACGTCGATCGATGCCACAAAAACAGAGCGACAGGAGCGGACTGCGTCGGTGAGAGCAGTGTCCAAGATGAAGGTGTTTTCCAACATCCCATCCCGGGGGATGAATGCCCGCTGACGTTCGTCCACAGCACATGCACGCATCAGGCGTGACGCGAGAACCTTGTGAAAGGTCCGCGCCAACACCGAGCAGACCGTAATGGGGCGAAAGTCAGCGGGGGATGTTGGTGCAGCCGTTTTGGGGAGAAGTGACGTCCGGGCGCGAAGCAGACGCTCGGGGAGGGCGCGGGCCAGGAGGAAGAGGTTCAAGAGTTTCACCAGGACTTCATGCGGCAGGCGCCGCAGCTCCGCTGGAGTCAGGCCGTCCGGCCCGGCTGCCGATCCCCTGGGCGGCAAGGCAGCAGCGACCTCCTCACGTGTGACCGGCCCCCATAGGCACTCAGGAGCGACAGGCTCCGAGTGCGGGAGAAGGCGGTCACGGATGAAGCCGGCGGTGGAGATCGGCTTCTTCGTGAAGAGGTCCGCCCAGAAGTCCAGCAGACCGGGGATGTCGGGTGGCGGCTGCAGCAGGGTGCCGTCCAGCAAGCCGCGCACGCAACGCGCACGCGACCTACGGAAGGCGTCCTGTGTCCGCGCGTATTCCCAGCGGCGCCGCTTGCGCTTCTGCAGCGGCGGGGCGGCAGGCGGCCGCTTGGATGGTTGGCGCGGCCGCTGTGTCCTGGTGATCGACCTCTCCCCCCTGGACCCGACCGACGCAAGGGCATCCGGGAGCATGCCCAGGATGACATCGGGCGGCGTGCCCCGCCCCAGACCAATGACTCGATCCAGGGCAGAGAAACGCTGGGCGGAAGCAGGTAGCCCCGCCAGATGCTCCCAGATGGCGGCGTCAGTCGGCCCCTCCGGCGGCGGCCCGGTGGTGTCGGCCGCGAAGTCCTCGGCTGCGTCGACGGGCGGCGCAGCGGCCTCGCCCGCGTCAGGCAGCGAGCTCGCTGCTCCACGGCGGGACGCCGGCTCTTCACCCCGACCGATCTCAAGTGCCTCCATGAATTGGCGGACAAGCTGCTTGTGGGCAGCTTGCCGCCGTCGGCACTTGATTGCCTCAAGCGTTCGGTCGGGGAACATCCTGGTAAGTTCTTGATTTACAAAGAAGAACCGGGCGTCCCTCTCAAGGAACAGTTCGGCCTCTGCCTTGGCGAGCGACAGGACTTCTTCCTCCGTCCACCTCGCGCGATGCCTCTCCGTCACGATCTCAGCGTTGGCGGCCGCAGGGTGTTGGCGGCGGCGATGGACCCCGAGACCGTTCTTCGTGGTAAAAGTGCGGTGGCACTCACTGCAAGCAAAGGGAGCTACACAAACTATCGCATTTTCGTTACGGCCGGTTGGCCGGATAGGTGCTGGGGTAGCTGGGGTGGCACCTTCAGCGGAAGGGCCACCATCTCTTGTTTCTTGTCGGCTGCCCCCAACTATAAAGGGATAATGCGAGGGGGGGCTGGTAACCCCCCCAAGCCCCTGGTGCGGTCTTCCACTCTGCGAAAATCAGCGGGCCCACGAGAAGGGGAGAAGACCGCAGGAGAGGAGAGGCTAAGAGGGCTAGGCCCATGTATTGCGCATCACTCTCCCTGTAACTATAACCCAAGGAAGGCACCTCGCAGCAGCAGCACGACTACATCAAGACCGCACTTCGAAAAGCCAAGTCCGGATGCAGCCACACCGCCGCCACTTGGCCACCTTAAGAGAGTCATAGTTACTCCCGCCGTTTACCCGCGCTTGCTTGAATTTCTTCACGTTGACATTCAGAGCACTGGGCAGAAATCACATTGCGTCAACACCCGCTAGGGCCATCGCAATGCTTTGTTTTAATTAGACAGTCGGATTCCCCCAGTCCGTGCCAGTTCTGAGTTGATCGTTGAATGGCGGCCGAAGAGAATCCGCGCACCCGCGCGCCCCCGGAGGAGCACGCTAAGGCGGACGCGGCCTCGCAGCAAGGAAGATCCGTGGGAGGCCAAGGCACGGGACCGAGCTCGGATCCTGCACGCAGGTTGAAGCACCGGGGCGCGAACGCCGCGCAGGCGCGCGCATCCTGCACCGCCGGCCAGCACGAGGCCAACCAACGGCGAGAGCAGACCACGCCCGCGCTAAACGCCCGCACTTACCGGCACCCCTACGGCACTCACCTCGCCCAGGCCCGGCACGTTAGCGCTGACCCACTTCCCGACCAAGCCCGACACGCCCCGATCCTCAGAGCCAATCCTTATCCCGAAGTTACGGATCCAATTTGCCGACTTCCCTTACCTACATAATTCTATCGACTAGAGGCTCTTCACCTTGGAGACCTGCTGCGGATATGGGTACGAACCGGCGCGACACCTCCACGTGGCCCTCTCCCGGATTTTCAAGGTCCGAGGGGAAGATCGGGACACCGCCGCAACTGCGGTGCTCTTCGCGTTCCAAACCCTATCTCCCTGCTAGAGGATTCCAGGGAACTCGAACGCTCATGCAGAAAAGAAAACTCTTCCCCGATCTCCCGACGGCGTCTCCGGGTCCTTTTGGGTTACCCCGACGAGCATCTCTAAAAGAGGGGCCCGACTTGTATCGGTTCCGCTGCCGGGTTCCGGAATAGGAACCGGATTCCCTTTCGCCCAACGGGGGCCAGCACAACGTGCATCATGCTATGACGGCCCCCATCAACATCGGATTTCTCCTAGGGCTTAGGATCGACTGACTCGTGTGCAACGGCTGTTCACACGAAACCCTTCTCCGCGTCAGCCCTCCAGGGCCTCGCTGGAGTATTTGCTACTACCACCAAGATCTGCACCGACGGCGGCTCCAGGCAGGCTCACGCCCAGACCCTTCTGCGCCCACCGCCGCGACCCTCCTACTCATCAGGGCTTCGCGGCCGGCCGCAAGGACCGGCCATGACTGCCAGACTGACGGCCGAGTATAGGCACGACGCTTCAGCGCCATCCATTTTCAGGGCTAGTTGCTTCGGCAGGTGAGTTGTTACACACTCCTTAGCGGATTCCGACTTCCATGGCCACCGTCCTGCTGTCTTAAGCAACCAACGCCTTTCATGGTTTCCCATGAGCGTCGATTCGGGCGCCTTAACTCGGCGTTTGGTTCATCCCACAGCGCCAGTTCTGCTTACCAAAAGTGGCCCACTTGGCACTCCGATCCGAGTCGTTTGCTCGCGGCTTCAGCATATCAAGCAAGCCGGAGATCTCACCCATTTAAAGTTTGAGAATAGGTTGAGGTCGTTTCGGCCCCAAGGCCTCTAATCATTCGCTTTACCGGATGAGACTCGTACGAGCACCAGCTATCCTGTGGGAAACTTCGGAGGGAACCAGCTACTAGATGGTTCGATTAGTCTTTCGCCCCTATACTCAGCTCCGACGATCGATTTGCACGTCAGAATCGCTACGGACCTCCATCAGGGTTTCCCCTGACTTCGTCCTGGCCAGGCATAGTTCACCATCTTTCGGGTCCCAACGTGTACGCTCTAGGTGCGCCTCACCTCGCAATGAGGACGAGACGCCCCGGGAGTGCGGAGGCCGCCGCCCCGTGAAGGGCGGGGAAGCCCCATCCTCCCTCGGCCCGCGCAAGGCGAGACCTTCACTTTCATTACGCCTTTAGGTTTCGTACAGCCCAATGACTCGCGCACATGTTAGACTCCTTGGTCCGTGTTTCAAGACGGGTCGTGAAATTGTCCAAAGCTGAAGCGCCGCTGACGGGAGCGATTATTCCGCCCGAGAGCATCCCGAGCCAACAGCGGCGCGGGTCCGGGGCCGGGCCAGGTAGGTCCGTCATCCGGGAAGAACCGCGCGCGCTTGCCGGGAGCCCGAGCGCCCAAAGGGGCGAATCGACTCCTCCAGATGTACCGCCGGGCAGCCAGCCAGGACACCGGGGCTCTGCCCAACAGACGCGAACCGAGGCCCGCGGAAGGACAGGCTGCGCACCCGGGCCGTAGGCCGGCACCCAGCGGGTCGCGACGTCCTACTAGGGGAGAAGTGCGGCCCACCGCACACCGGAACGGCCCCACCCCGCGGCGAGTGGAAAGGCAACCGGACACGACCCCGCCGCGGATTGCTCCGCGCGGGCGGCCGGCCCCATCTGCCGAGGGCGGAGGCCAGTGGCCGGATGGGCGTGAATCTCACCCGTTCGACCTTTCGGACTTCTCACGTTTACCCCAGAACGGTTTCACGTACTTTTGAACTCTCTCTTCAAAGTTCTTTTCAACTTTCCCTCACGGTACTTGTTCGCTATCGGTCTCGTGGTCATATTTAGTCTCAGATGGAGTTTACCACCCACTTGGAGCTGCACTCTCAAGCAACCCGACTCGAAGGAGAGGTCCCGCCGACGCTCGCACCGGCCGCTACGGGCCTGGCACCCTCTACGGGCCGTGGCCTCATTCAAGTTGGACTTGGGCTCGGCGCGAGGCGTCGGGGTAGTGGACCCTCCCAAACACCACATGCCACGACAGGCGGCAGCCTGCGGGGTTCGGTGCTGGACTCTTCCCTGTTCGCTCGCCGCTACTGGGGGAATCCTTGTTAGTTTCTTTTCCTCCGCTTAGTAATATGCTTAAATTCAGCGGGTAGTCTCGCCTGCTCTGAGGTCGTTGTACGAGGTGTCGCACGCCACACCGCCAGCCGGCTGTGCACGCTACCGAGTAAGTACCGGTATGCGAACCGCCAGGCGACGGGCGCGCATCGCACGTTTCAGGAGGCGCGGCCGGCCCCACAGGCGGCCGCGACGCTCCCAGGTCTGCGAAGCGGGGCAAACGCCGCGCGCTTCAGTATACATAGCCGACCCTCAGCCAGACGTGGCCCGGGAACGGAATCCATGGACCGCAATGTGCGTTCGAAACGTCGATGTTCATGTGTCCTGCAGTTCACATGTCGACGCGCAATTTGCTGCGTTCTTCATCGACCCACGAGCCGAGTGATCCACCGTCCTGGGTGATCTTTTCTTAGTTTCCACTGTCTCTCTCAAGACAGTTGCATAGGCGGGACGTAGGCGTGTGGCGGCCCCTGTTCAAGCGTTCTGTGTCCAACGGCCTCACGGCCGATGGGCGTCGTACGGCTCCACACCGGAGCGGACAGGCAGTCGGGCGAAAGTCATTCAAAACCGGCGCCAGGCGCCAGGTGCCGCAGGCCAGCCGCTCCAGCGCTTCAGCGCTCGTACCACACAACATTGGCGTTAGTTTTGAGAAGCACGCGTGGTTCCGCACGCGGCGCACGGCTACTGCGAGCCGTACAGGTAGCGTGTTGCGCGACACGACACGCACATCGAAAGACATGCAGTCTAGTCGGTAATGATCCTTCCGCAGGTTCACCTACGGAAACCTTGTTACGACTTTTACTTCCTCTAAATGATCAAGTTTGGTCATCTTTCCGGTAGCATCGGCAACGACAGAGTCAATGCCGCGTACCAGTCCGAAGACCTCACTAAATCATTCAATCGGTAGTAGCGACGGGCGGTGTGTACAAAGGGCAGGGACGTAATCAACGCGAGCTTATGACTCGCGCTTACTGGGAATTCCTCGTTCATGGGGAACAATTGCAAGCCCCAATCCCTAGCACGAAGGAGGTTCAGCGGGTTACCCCGACCTTTCGGCCTAGGAAGACACGCTGATTCCTTCAGTGTAGCGCGCGTGCGGCCCAGAACATCTAAGGGCATCGCAGACCTGTTATTGCTCAATCTCGTGCGGCTAGAAGCCGCCTGTCCCTCTAAGAAGAAAAGTAATCGCTGACAGCACGAAGGATGTCACGCGACTAGTTAGCAGGCTAGAGTCTCGTTCGTTATCGGAATTAACCAGACAAATCGCTCCACCAACTAAGAACGGCCATGCAAAACCACCCACCGAATCAAGAAAGAGCTATCAATCTGTCAATCCTTCCGGTGTCCAGGCCTGGTGAGGTATCCCGTGTTGAGTCAAATTAAGCCGCAGGCTCCACTCCTGGTGGTGCCCTTCCGTCAATTCCTTTAAGTTTCAGCTTTGCAACCATACTTCCCCCGGAAACCAAAAGCTTTGGTTTCCCGGAGGCTGCCCGCCGAGTCATCGGAGGAACTGCGGCGGATCGCTGGCTGGCATCGTTTATGGTTAGAACTAGGGCGGTATCTGATCGCCTTCGAACCTCTAACTTTCGTTCTTGATTAATGAAAACATACTTGGCAAATGCTTTCGCTTCTGTTCGTCTTGCGACGATCCAAGAATTTCACCTCTAACGTCGCAATACGAATGCCCCCGCCTGTCCCTATTAATCATTACCTCGGGTTCCGAAAACCAACAAAATAGAACCGAGGTCCTATTCCATTATTCCATGCACACAGTATTCAGGCGGGCTTGCCTGCTTTAAGCACTCTAATTTGTTCAAAGTAAACGTGCCGGCCCACCGAGACACTCACTCAAGAGCACCCTGGTAGGATTGCAACGGGGTCCGCCTCGGGACGCACGAGCACGCACGAGGCGCGTCGCACGCCTTCAGCTCGCCCCACCGGCAGGACGTCCCACGATACATGCCAGTTAAACACCGACGGGCGGTGAACCAACAGCGTGGGACACAAATCCAACTACGAGCTTTTTAACCGCAACAACTTTAATATACGCTATTGGAGCTGGAATTACCGCGGCTGCTGGTACCAGACTTGCCCTCCAATAGATACTCGTTAAAGGATTTAAAGTGTACTCATTCCGATTACGGGGCCTCGGATGAGTCCCGTATCGTTATTTTTCGTCACTACCTCCCCGTGCCGGGAGTGGGTAATTTGCGCGCCTGCTGCCTTCCTTGGATGTGGTAGCCGTTTCTCAGGCTCCCTCTCCGGAATCGAACCCTGATTCCCCGTTACCCGTTACAACCATGGTAGGCGCAGAACCTACCATCGACAGTTGATAAGGCAGACATTTGAAAGATGCGTCGCCGGTACGAGGACCGTGCGATCAGCCCAAAGTTATTCAGAGTCACCAAGGCAAACGGACCGGACGAGCCGACCGATTGGTTTTGATCTAATAAAAGCGTCCCTTCCATCTCTGGTCGGGACTCTGTTTGCATGTATTAGCTCTAGAATTACCACAGTTATCCAAGTAACGTGGGTACGATCTAAGGAACCATAACTGATTTAATGAGCCATTCGCGGTTTCACCTTAATGCGGCTTGTACTGAGACATGCATGGCTTAATCTTTGAGACAAGCATATGACTACTGGCAGGATCAACCAGGGAGCTGCGTCAACTAGAGCTGAGCAGCCGGCCGCCCGGGAGTGTGTCCCGGGGGCCCGCGCGAACACGCAAGCGTCCGCTCAATTATTCTGCAAACAGGAGGAGGCTGAGCTCCCCTGCACAATACACCTCGAAACCCTCTCAGGTCCCGGCGGCGCGCAGCGCCGTCCTAAGTACTTGGTCGGGTTCGAGAGTGGCGCAATCGCCCGGAGTTTGGCGAGTAGACGCTTTAGGTGCGACCACCCGTGCTCCCAACTGAGCTTGCCGCTGCCGACAGAGGCCCGGGAGCGTGCTGTCGTGGCATTGCCGGCGGGAGACAACACGCGCCACCTACGGTGGCCGGCAGCTCCAACGCCAGCGCCACAGAAGGACAAAAGCCCCACTTGGGTGCCGAAGCGAACTCTCCCAGCACAGCGCACGCGCCAACACGTCCGCACAGCTGCGATACAATCCACCTGCGAGAACCGCAGAGGCGACCGAGCAGCAGACGGCGTCGCGGCGCCGAGCGCCGGGCGGCGGCGCATCCTCAGCGCACACAGTCCTCAATCGGACCAGCACACTGCAGATGTCCACCGCGCTTCGCACCGGGCCCGCGAGGACCTACTTTGGCCGCACGGCGCCGCGTGCAGGGTGCGCCGGCGCGCAGCTGCGCCGCCTGCCGCCTCCGTCGGCCGGCGCGCCTGCCACTGGCCGCCCCCACCAGCCGGCTGTAGCGCGTGCGCCCACGCACCGCGCGGCCAGCACGCCGGGAGGCCCCCCCTCACCGGCCGGGGACGGTCCCACCCAGCCACCGCCGCGTATCGCTTCACACCCACATGCCATTCACGTTCGTGGGCATGGTGGGTATCGCTGAAACAACCGGTTGGTAGCTCAACCGATCGTCGCCATCACTGATTCACCTCTAGCGAGAACAACCGCACCACAACGGTTTACCAGTTGTTCATTTGCGTAACGTCACCAGCAAACGTAGACGTCCATCGCCATTTGCAAATTCAACGATTGTTGCATGCCTGTGTCAGGTGTCACGACACACTATGTCTGCCCACATACACGCAACAACATGTGCACGCTTCGCGAACACGTGGAAGGTGGCCCCCGTACGTATGCGATGTCCATTGCGCGAACGACTGTCAACCGGCCTCTGTCGCATGTCGCAGATGTGGAACGCAGTGCACCATGCTATCACGGTGTGTGAGAGGAGACGACTACGTCTGACAACACGCGCCACTACATCAACAGACGGCTCATGCTGATCGCCATCCACGGCATACCATACTGCAATCCAGCTCTTATAGGGAGACGACACGTAGCTGAGTGCACAATATTTGGACCGTATGGTTCGCCGTTGTTGGCGCAGTCGTGGTACGGTCACACATGTACCACGATGTATCATTCAGTACATGAGGACCAATGTGCAGTACAGTGTGTGATTTGGACGTACAACATCAGCGGACAGTTGACACAAGCCGTACCACAACGTAGGCTGTGCTTCGCCATGCGAATGCCAATGAACAACTGCGAAGGGCATTGAGCATGTACGTCCTACTGCCATCCGCATTACAGTGTATAGCTGCAAGGTGTTTCACATGAAGCGATACTCTGGGGACCGGGCAGTGCGAGTAGCAAACTATATTGCGGGGGTTGCAGTTAGGCAACACTACACTAATTTAACGCGTCGTATGACAATTACAGAGCAGGTTAAGGCCCAACGTGTGTTGGGTTAAGGCCCAACGTGTGTTGGGTTAAGGCCCAACGTGTGTTGGGTTAAGGCCCAACGTGTGTTGGGTTAAGGCCCAACGTGTGTTGGGTTAAGGCCCAACGTGTGTTGGGTTAAGGCCCAACGTGTGTTGGGTTAAGGCCCAACGTGTGTTGGGTTAAGGCCCAACGTGTATTGGGTTAAGGCCCAACGTGTGTTGGGTTAAGGCCCAACGTGTGTTGGGTTAAGGCCCAACGTGTGTTGGGTTAAGGCCCAACGTGTGTTGGGTTAAGGCCCAACGTGTGTTGGGTTAAGGCCCAACGTGTGTTGGGTTAAGGCCCAACGTGTGTTGGGTTAAGGCCCAACGTGTGTTGGGTTGAGGCCCAACGTGTGTTGGGTTGAGGCGCAACATAGCTTAGGTTGAGGCGCAACATAGGTTAGGTTGAGGCGCAACATGGGTTAGGTTGAGGCGCAACATGGGTTAGGTTAAGGCGCAACATGGGTTAGGTTAAGGCGCAACATGGGTTAGGTTAAGGCGCAACATGGGTTAGGTTAAGGCGCAACATGGGTTAGGTTAAGGCGCAACATGGGTTAGGTTAAGGCGCAACATGGGTTAGGTTAAGGCGCAACATGGGTTAGGTTAAGGCGCAACATGGGTTAGGTTAAGGCGCAACATGGGTTAGGTTAAGGCGCAACATGGGTTAGGTTAAGGCGCAACATGGGTTAGGTTAAGGCGCAACATGGGTTAGGTTAAGGCGCAACATGGGTTAGGTTAAGGCGCAACATAGGTTAGGTTAAGGCGCAACATGGGTTAGGTTAAGGCGCAACATGGGTTAGGTTAAGGTACAATATGGGTTAGGTTAAGGTACAATATGGGTTAGGTTAAGGTACAATATGGGTTAGGTTAAGGCGCAACATAGGTTAGGTTAAGGCGCAACATAGGTTAGGTTAAGGCGCAACATAGGTTAGGTTAAGGCGCAACATAGGTTAGGTTAAGGCACAACACGGGTTAGGTTAAGGTACAACACGGGTTAGGTTAAGGTACAACACGGGTTAGGTTAAGGTACAACACGGGTTAGGTTAAGGTACAACACGGGTTAGGTTAAGGTACAACACGGGTTAGGTTAAGGTACAACACGGGTTAGGTTAAGGTACAACACGGGTTAGGTTAAGGTACAACACGGGTTAGGTTAAGGTACAACACGGGTTAGGTTAAGGCACAACACGGGTTAGGTTAAGGCACAATACGGGTTAGGTTAATGCACAACACGGGTTAGGTTAAGGCACAACACGGGTTAGGTTAAGGCACAACACGGGTTAGGTTAAGGCACAATACGGGTTAGGTTAAGGCACAATACGGGTTAGGTTAAGGCACAATACGGGTTAGGTTAAGGCACAATACGGGTTAGGTTAAGGCACAATACGGGTTAGGTTAAGGCACAATACGGGTTAGGTTAAGGCACAATACGGGTTAGGTTAAGGCACAATACGGGTTAGGTTAAGGCACAATACGGGTTAGGTTAAGGCACAATACGGGTTAGGTTAAGGCACAATACGGGTTAGGTTAAGGCGCAATACGGGTTAGGTTAAGGCACAATACGGGTTAGGTTAAGGCACAATACGGGTTAGGTTAAGGCACAATACGGGTTAGGTTAAGGCACAATACGGGTTAGGTTAAGGTACACATTGTTGTAAGGAAAGGTGTTTTGGGGGGGGGGGCCGGTTTGTTGATTGTGATTATCGTAAGTAAATGACTGTGGCATCATCTGATTTGGCACGTCAGGGTGCACCTTTGGCTCATGACAGGCGGCGCTCTGATTCCATGCTTGTGGCAGACCTGTGTCTTTCATTCCTGCCATTGTTTTTGTGGTGTGACAGGAGGCAGTATTGTGATGTTGGGTGCACCCCTGTGTAGGACATGTGTGGGTGTTGGTGGCTTAGCTGAGCAATGGTGGTTGTCGGAAGGGTGGGATATTCTGTTTTCCGAGTGGACCTCCCGGTCTGGTTATGATAGTGTGGATTGTCTAATGTGGCAGAGAGGATGCACTGGGTGTTGTTCCATGCTGGTGCTTACATATTGTCTGTGTGCCTGTTACAGGCAGAGAGTAGTGCGTGATAAGAGTGTCTGGCTGACGTGTGATTGTGAGCAGAGTCTTTCAGCATGTATACGGACAGTTGTATACATTATCTGTATTCTGATGGCTCTATCTATTACTAATCAGCGCCGTGTATACGTTTAATCCGGTTCCAGTCGAAACTATTGTATCTCTGTACATTAGTGACACGGCGAGCCCGCTATGTAGTTACTCGTCTCGGCAGCTTCCACCGGTGTATGGCAAATGATTATAAGGAATCAGTCTAGTCGTCAATACCGATAGTGTGACGTCACATGTCTGGGGTGGGGGACGCTGCGCCCTTCCGGTGGGTCATGGCCTAGGAAGACTCTTCCC
>NC_060121.1:591627917-591632917 GCF_021461395.2 Schistocerca americana
GCGGTGAACCAACAGCGTGGGACACAAATCCAACTACGAGCTTTTTAACCGCAACAACTTTAATATACGCTATTGGAGCTGGAATTACCGCGGCTGCTGGCACCAGACTTGCCCTCCAATAGATACTCGTTAAAGGATTTAAAGTGTACTCATTCCGATTACGGGGCCTCGGATGAGTCCCGTATCGTTATTTTTCGTCACTACCTCCCCGTGCCGGGAGTGGGTAATTTGCGCGCCTGCTGCCTTCCTTGGATGTGGTAGCCGTTTCTCAGGCTCCCTCTCCGGAATCGAACCCTGATTCCCCGTTACCCGTTACAACCATGGTAGGCGCAGAACCTACCATCGACAGTTGATAAGGCAGACATTTGAAAGATGCGTCGCCGGTACGAGGACCGTGCGATCAGCCCAAAGTTATTCAGAGTCACCAAGGCAAACGGACCGGACGAGCCGACCGATTGGTTTTGATCTAATAAAAGCGTCCCTTCCATCTCTGGTCGGGACTCTGTTTGCATGTATTAGCTCTAGAATTACCACAGTTATCCAAGTAACGTGGGTACGATCTAAGGAACCATAACTGATTTAATGAGCCATTCGCGGTTTCACCTTAATGCGGCTTGTACTGAGACATGCATGGCTTAATCTTTGAGACAAGCATATGACTACTGGCAGGATCAACCAGGGAGCTGCGTCAACTAGAGCTGAGCAGCCGGCCGCCCGGGAGTGTGTCCCGGGGGCCCGCGCGAACACGCAAGCGTCCGCTCAATTATTCTGCAAACAGGAGGAGGCTGAGCTCCCCTGCACAATACACCTCGAAACCCTCTCAGGTCCCGGCGGCGCGCAGCGCCGTCCTAAGTACTTGGTCGGGTTCGAGAGTGGCGCAATCGCCCGGAGTTTGGCGAGTAGACGCTTTAGGTGCGACCACCCGTGCTCCCAACTGAGCTTGCCGCTGCCGACAGAGGCCCGGGAGCGTGCTGTCGTGGCATTGCCGGCGGGAGACAACACGCGCCACCTACGGTGGCCGGCAGCTCCAACGCCAGCGCCACAGAAGGACAAAAGCCCCACTTGGGTGCCGAAGCGAACTCTCCCAGCACAGCGCACGCGCCAACACGTCCGCACAGCTGCGATACAATCCACCTGCGAGAACCGCAGAGGCGACCGAGCAGCAGACGGCGTCGCGGCGCCGAGCGCCGGGCGGCGGCGCATCCTCAGCGCACACAGTCCTCAATCGGACCAGCACACTGCAGATGTCCACCGCGCTTCGCACCGGGCCCGCGAGGACCTACTTTGGCCGCACGGCGCCGCGTGCAGGGTGCGCCGGCGCGCAGCTGCGCCGCCTGCCGCCTCCGTCGGCCGGCGCGCCTGCCACTGGCCGCCCCCACCAGCCGGCTGTAGCGCGTGCGCCCACGCACCGCGCGGCCAGCACGCCGGGAGGCCCCCCCTCACCGGCCGGGGACGGTCCCACCCAGCCACCGCCGCGTATCGCTTCACACCCACATGCCATTCACGTTCGTGGGCATGGTGGGTATCGCTGAAACAACCGGTTGGTAGCTCAACCGATCGTCGCCATCACTGATTCACCTCTAGCGAGAACAACCGCACCACAACGGTTTACCAGTTGTTCATTTGCGTAACGTCACCAGCAAACGTAGACGTCCATCGCCATTTGCAAATTCAACGATTGTTGCATGCCTGTGTCAGGTGTCACGACACACTATGTCTGCCCACATACACGCAACAACATGTGCACGCTTCGCGAACACGTGGAAGGTGGCCCCCGTACGTATGCGATGTCCATTGCGCGAACGACTGTCAACCGGCCTCTGTCGCATGTCGCAGATGTGGAACGCAGTGCACCATGCTATCACGGTGTGTGAGAGGAGACGACTACGTCTGACAACACGCGCCACTACATCAACAGACGGCTCATGCTGATCGCCATCCACGGCATACCATACTGCAATCCAGCTCTTATAGGGAGACGACACGTAGCTGAGTGCACAATATTTGGACCGTATGGTTCGCCGTTGTTGGCGCAGTCGTGGTACGGTCACACATGTACCACGATGTATCATTCAGTACATGAGGACCAATGTGCAGTACAGTGTGTGATTTGGACGTACAACATCAGCGGACAGTTGACACAAGCCGTACCACAACGTAGGCTGTGCTTCGCCATGCAAATGCCAATGAACAACTGCGAAGGGCATTGAGCATGTACGTCCTACTGCCATCCGCATTACAGTGTATAGCTGCAAGGTGTTTCACATGAAGCGATACTCTGGGGACCGGGCAGTGCGAGTAGCAAACTATATTGCGGGGGTTGCAGTTAGGCAACACTACACTAATTTAACGCGTCGTATGACAATTACAGAGCAGGTTAAGGCCCAACGTGTGTTGGGTTAAGGCCCAACGTGTGTTGGGTTAAGGCCCAACGTGTGTTGGGTTAAGGCCCAACGTGTGTTGGGTTAAGGCCCAACGTGTGTTGGGTTAAGGCCCAACGTGTGTTGGGTTAAGGCCCAACGTGTGTTGGGTTAAGGCCCAACGTGTGTTGGGTTAAGGCCCAACGTGTGTTGGGTTAAGGCCCAACGTGTGTTGGGTTAAGGCCCAACGTGTGTTGGGTTAAGGCCCAACGTGTGTTGGGTTAAGGCCCAACGTGTGTTGGGTTAAGGCCCAACGTGTGTTGGGTTAAGGCCCAACGTGTGTTGGGTTAAGGCCCAACGTGTGTTGGGTTAAGGCCCAACGTGTGTTGGGTTAAGGCCCAACGTGTGTTGGGTTAAGGCCCAACGTGTGTTGGGTTGAGGCCCAACGTGTGTTGGGTTGAGGCCCAACGTGTGTTGGGTTGAGGCGCAACATAGGTTAGGTTGAGGCGCAACATAGGTTAGGTTGAGGCGCAACATGGGTTAGGTTAAGGCGCAACATGGGTTAGGTTAAGGCGCAACATGGGTTAGGTTAAGGCGCAACATGGGTTAGGTTAAGGCGCAACATGGGTTAGGTTAAGGCGCAACATGGGTTAGGTTAAGGCGCAACATGGGTTAGGTTAAGGCGCAACATGGGTTAGGTTAAGGCGCAACATGGGTTAGGTTAAGGCGCAACATGGGTTAGGTTAAGGCGCAACATGGGTTAGGTTAAGGCGCAACATGGGTTAGGTTAAGGCGCAACATGGGTTAGGTTAAGGCGCAACATGGGTTAGGTTAAGGCGCAACATGGGTTAGGTTAAGGTACAATATGGGTTAGGTTAAGGTACAATATGGGTTAGGTTAAGGTACAATATGGGTTAGGTTAAGGCGCAACATAGGTTAGGTTAAGGCGCAACATAGGTTAGGTTAAGGCGCAACATAGGTTAGGTTAAGGCGCAACATAGGTTAGGTTAAGGCACAACACGGGTTAGGTTAAGGTACAACACGGGTTAGGTTAAGGTACAACACGGGTTAGGTTAAGGTACAACACGGGTTAGGTTAAGGTACAACACGGGTTAGGTTAAGGTACAACACGGGTTAGGTTAAGGTACAACACGGGTTAGGTTAAGGTACAACACGGGTTAGGTTAAGGTACAACACGGGTTAGGTTAAGGCACAACACGGGTTAGGTTAAGGCACAACACGGGTTAGGTTAAGGCACAACACGGGTTAGGTTAAGGCACAATACGGGTTAGGTTAAGGCACAATACGGGTTAGGTTAAGGCACAATACGGGTTAGGTTAAGGCACAATACGGGTTAGGTTAAGGCACAATACGGGTTAGGTTAAGGCACAATACGGGTTAGGTTAAGGCACAATACGGGTTAGGTTAAGGCACAATACGGGTTAGGTTAAGGCACAATACGGGTTAGGTTAAGGCACAATACGGGTTAGGTTAAGGCACAATACGGGTTAGGTTAAGGCACAATACGGGTTAGGTTAAGGCACAATACGGGTTAGGTTAAGGTACACATTGTTGTAAGGAAAGGTGTTTTGGGGGGGGGGCCGCTTTGTTGATTGTGATTATCGTAAGTAAATGACTGCGGCATCATCTGATTTGGCACGTCAGGGTGCACCTTTGGCTCATGACAGGCGGCGCTCTGATTCCATGCTTGTGGCAGACCTGTGTCTTTCATTCCTGCCATTGTTTTTGTGGTGTGACAGGAGGCAGTATTGTGATGTTGGGTGCACCCCTGTGTAGGACATGTGTGGGTGTTGGTGGCTTAGCTGAGCAATGGTGGTTGTCGGAAGGGTGGGATATTCTGTTTTCCGAGTGGACCTCCCGGTCTGGTTATGATAGTGTGGATTGTCTAATGTGGCAGAGAGGATGCACTGGGTGTTGTTCCATGCTGGTGCTTACATATTGTCTGTGTGCCTGTTACAGGCAGAGAGTAGTGCGTGATAAGAGTGTCTGGCTGACGTGTGATTGTGAGCAGAGTCTTTCAGCATGTATACGGACAGTTGTATACATTATCTGTATTCTGATGGCTCTATCTATTACTAATCAGCGCCGTGTATACGTTTAATCCGGTTCCAGTCGAAACTATTGTATCTCTGTACATTAGTGACACGGCGAGCCCGCTATGTAGTTACTCGTCTCGGCAGCTTCCACCGGTGTATGGCAAATGATTATAAGGAATCAGTCTAGTCGTCAATACCGATAGTGTGACGTCACATGTCTGGGGTGGGGGACGCTGCGCCCTTCCGGTGGGTCATGGCCTAGGAAGACTCTTCCCACGCAGGGGGGCTTGGACTGTCATTGACTCTTCCGAGTAATATACTTGCCGTACGTTTTTGCGACTGCGAGTGCAACGCTCACCGGTACCGACATGGATGGAGCGCCTCCTAGCTGCCGCTGAGCATCTGCATTCGTACAGAGAGCAACGCGATCGCGTCTGTAGCTCGTACGTGGTACAGCTCGCAGCTCATGTATATGGACAGCGGGAATGTCGCATATTGGACATAACTCTTCATGAAACGCACGTTATAGGGGTGGATTGCACATTGCGAGTGCGAGCAAAGTCCGCCGTTCATCCGCTGGAGT
>NC_060121.1:591642917-591645417 GCF_021461395.2 Schistocerca americana
GCATTACAGTGTATAGCTGCAAGGTGTTTCACATGAAGCGATACTCTGGGGACCGGGCAGTGCGAGTAGCAAACTATATTGCGGGGGTTGCAGTTAGGCAACACTACACTAATTTAACGCGTCGTATGACAATTACAGAGCAGGTTAAGGCCCAACGTGTGTTGGGTTAAGGCCCAACGTGTGTTGGGTTAAGGCCCAACGTGTGTTGGGTTAAGGCCCAACGTGTGTTGGGTTAAGGCCCAACGTGTGTTGGGTTAAGGCCCAACGTGTGTTGGGTTAAGGCCCAACGTGTGTTGGGTTAAGGCCCAACGTGTGTTGGGTTAAGGCCCAACGTGTGTTGGGTTAAGGCCCAACGTGTGTTGGGTTAAGGCCCAACGTGTGTTGGGTTAAGGCCCAACGTGTGTTGGGTTAAGGCCCAACGTGTGTTGGGTTGAGGCCCAACGTGTGTTGGGTTGAGGCGCAACATAGGTTAAGTTGAGGCGCAACATAGGTTAGGTTGAGGCGCAACATGGGTTAGGTTAAGGCGCAACATGGGTTAGGTTAAGGCGCAACATGGGTTAGGTTAAGGCGCAACATGGGTTAGGTTAAGGCGCAACATGGGTTAGGTTAAGGCGCAACATGGGTTAGGTTAAGGCGCAACATGGGTTAGGTTAAGGCGCAACATGGGTTAGGTTAAGGCGCAACATGGGTTAGGTTAAGGCGCAACATGGGTTAGGTTAAGGCGCAACATGGGTTAGGTTAAGGCGCAACATGGGTTAGGTTAAGGCGCAACATGGGTTAGGTTAAGGCGCAACATGGGTTAGGTTAAGGCGCAACATGGGTTAGGTTAAGGCGCAACATAGGTTAGGTTAAGGCGCAACATGGGTTAGGTTAAGGCGCAACATGGGTTAGGTTAAGGTACAATATGGGTTAGGTTAAGGTACAATATGGGTTAGGTTAAGGTACAATATGGGTTAGGTTAAGGCGCAACATAGGTTAGGTTAAGGCGCAACATAGGTTAGGTTAAGGCGCAACATAGGTTAGGTTAAGGCGCAACATAGGTTAGGTTAAGGCACAACACGGGTTAGGTTAAGGTACAACACGGGTTAGGTTAAGGTACAACACGGGTTAGGTTAAGGTACAACACGGGTTAGGTTAAGGTACAACACGGGTTAGGTTAAGGTACAACACGGGTTAGGTTAAGGTACAACACGGGTTAGGTTAAGGTACAACACGGGTTAGGTTAAGGTACAACACGGGTTAGGTTAAGGTACAACACGGGTTAGGTTAAGGCACAACACGGGTTAGGTTAAGGCACAATACGGGTTAGGTTAAGGCACAACACGGGTTAGGTTAAGGCACAACACGGGTTAGGTTAAGGCACAACACGGGTTAGGTTAAGGCACAATACGGGTTAGGTTAAGGCACAATACGGGTTAGGTTAAGGCACAATACGGGTTAGGTTAAGGCACAATACGGGTTAGGTTAAGGCACAATACGGGTTAGGTTAAGGCACAATACGGGTTAGGTTAAGGCACAATACGGGTTAGGTTAAGGCACAATACGGGTTAGGTTAAGGCACAATACGGGTTAGGTTAAGGCACAATACGGGTTAGGTTAAGGCACAATACGGGTTAGGTTAAGGCACAATACGGGTTAGGTTAAGGTACACATTGTTGTAAGGAAAGGTGTTTTGGGGGGGGGGGGGGCGGTTTGTTGATTGTGATTATCGTAAGTAAATGACTGCGGCATCATCTGATTTGGCACGTCAGGGTGCACCTTTGGCTCATGACAGGCGGCGCTCTGATTCCATGCTTGTGGCAGACCTGTGTCTTTCATTCCTGCCATTGTTTTTGTGGTGTGACAGGAGGCAGTATTGTGATGTTGGGTGCACCCCTGTGTAGGACATGTGTGGGTGTTGGTGGCTTAGCTGAGCAATGGTGGTTGTCGGAAGGGTGGGATATTCTGTTTTCCGAGTGGACCTCCCGGTCTGGTTATGATAGTGTGGATTGTCTAATGTGGCAGAGAGGATGCACTGGGTGTTGTTCCATGCTGGTGCTTACATATTGTCTGTGTGCCTGTTACAGGCAGAGAGTAGTGCGTGATAAGAGTGTCTGGCTGACGTGTGATTGTGAGCAGAGTCTTTCAGCATGTATACGGACAGTTGTATACATTATCTGTATTCTGATGGCTCTATCTATTACTAATCAGCGCCGTGTATACGTTTAATCCGGTTCCAGTCGAAACTATTGTATCTCTGTACATTAGTGACACGGCGAGCCCGCTATGTAGTTACTCGTCTCGGCAGCTTCCACCGGTGTATGGCAAATGATTATAAGGAATCAGTCTAGTCGTCAATACCGATAGTGTGACGTCACATGTCTGGGGTGGGGGACGCTGCGCCCTTCCGGTGGGTCATGGCCTAGGAAGACTCTTCCCACGCAGGGGGGCTTGGACTGTCATTGACTCTTCCGAGTAATATACTTGCCGTACGTTTTTGCGACTGCGAGTGCAACGCTCA
>NC_060121.1:591652917-591657917 GCF_021461395.2 Schistocerca americana
GCGGTATCTGATCGCCTTCGAACCTCTAACTTTCGTTCTTGATTAATGAAAACATACTTGGCAAATGCTTTCGCTTCTGTTCGTCTTGCGACGATCCAAGAATTTCACCTCTAACGTCGCAATACGAATGCCCCCGCCTGTCCCTATTAATCATTACCTCGGGTTCCGAAAACCAACAAAATAGAACCGAGGTCCTATTCCATCATTCCATGCACACAGTATTCAGGCGGGCTTGCCTGCTTTAAGCACTCTAATTTGTTCAAAGTAAACGTGCCGGCCCACCGAGACACTCACTCAAGAGCACCCTGGTAGGATTGCAACGGGGTCCGCCTCGGGACGCACGAGCACGCACGAGGCGCGTCGCACGCCTTCAGCTCGCCCCACCGGCAGGACGTCCCACGATACATGCCAGTTAAACACCGACGGGCGGTGAACCAACAGCGTGGGACACAAATCCAACTACGAGCTTTTTAACCGCAACAACTTTAATATACGCTATTGGAGCTGGAATTACCGCGGCTGCTGGCACCAGACTTGCCCTCCAATAGATACTCGTTAAAGGATTTAAAGTGTACTCATTCCGATTACGGGGCCTCGGATGAGTCCCGTATCGTCATTTTTCGTCACTACCTCCCCGTGCCGGGAGTGGGTAATTTGCGCGCCTGCTGCCTTCCTTGGATGTGGTAGCCGTTTCTCAGGCTCCCTCTCCGGAATCGAACCCTGATTCCCCGTTACCCGTTACAACCATGGTAGGCGCAGAACCTACCATCGACAGTTGATAAGGCAGACATTTGAAAGATGCGTCGCCGGTACGAGGACCGTGCGATCAGCCCAAAGTTATTCAGAGTCACCAAGGCAAACGGACCGGACGAGCCGACCGATTGGTTTTGATCTAATAAAAGCGTCCCTTCCATCTCTGGTCGGGACTCTGTTTGCATGTATTAGCTCTAGAATTACCACAGTTATCCAAGTAACGTGGGTACGATCTAAGGAACCATAACTGATTTAATGAGCCATTCGCGGTTTCACCTTAATGCGGCTTGTACTGAGACATGCATGGCTTAATCTTTGAGACAAGCATATGACTACTGGCAGGATCAACCAGGGAGCTGCGTCAACTAGAGCTGAGCAGCCGGCCGCCCGGGAGTGTGTCCCGGGGGCCCGCGCGAACACGCAAGCGTCCGCTCAATTATTCTGCAAACAGGAGGAGGCTGAGCTCCCCTGCACAATACACCTCGAAACCCTCTCAGGTCCCGGCGGCGCGCAGCGCCGTCCTAAGTACTTGGTCGGGTTCGAGAGTGGCGCAATCGCCCGGAGTTTGGCGAGTAGACGCTTTAGGTGCGACCACCCGTGCTCCCAACTGAGCTTGCCGCTGCCGACAGAGGCCCGGGAGCGTGCTGTCGTGGCATTGCCGGCGGGAGACAACACGCGCCACCTACGGTGGCCGGCAGCTCCAACGCCAGCGCCACAGAAGGACAAAAGCCCCACTTGGGTGCCGAAGCGAACTCTCCCAGCACAGCGCACGCGCCAACACGTCCGCACAGCTGCGATACAATCCACCTGCGAGAACCGCAGAGGCGACCGAGCAGCAGACGGCGTCGCGGCGCCGAGCGCCGGGCGGCGGCGCATCCTCAGCGCACACAGTCCTCAATCGGACCAGCACACTGCAGATGTCCACCGCGCTTCGCACCGGGCCCGCGAGGACCTACTTTGGCCGCACGGCGCCGCGTGCAGGGTGCGCCGGCGCGCAGCTGCGCCGCCTGCCGCCTCCGTCGGCCGGCGCGCCTGCCACTGGCCGCCCCCACCAGCCGGCTGTAGCGCGTGCGCCCACGCACCGCGCGGCCAGCACGCCGGGAGGCCCCCCCTCACCGGCCGGGGACGGTCCCACCCAGCCACCGCCGCGTATCGCTTCACACCCACATGCCATTCACGTTCGTGGGCATGGTGGGTATCGCTGAAACAACCGGTTGGTAGCTCAACCGATCGTCGCCATCACTGATTCACCTCTAGCGAGAACAACCGCACCACAACGGTTTACCAGTTGTTCATTTGCGTAACGTCACCAGCAAACGTAGACGTCCATCGCCATTTGCAAATTCAACGATTGTTGCATGCCTGTGTCAGGTGTCACGACACACTATGTCTGCCCACATACACGCAACAACATGTGCACGCTTCGCGAACACGTGGAAGGTGGCCCCCGTACGTATGCGATGTCCATTGCGCGAACGACTGTCAACCGGCCTCTGTCGCATGTCGCAGATGTGGAACGCAGTGCACCATGCTATCACGGTGTGTGAGAGGAGACGACTACGTCTGACAACACGCGCCACTACATCAACAGACGGCTCATGCTGATCGCCATCCACGGCATACCATACTGCAATCCAGCTCTTATAGGGAGACGACACGTAGCTGAGTGCACAATATTTGGACCGTATGGTTCGCCGTTGTTGGCGCAGTCGTGGTACGGTCACACATGTACCACGATGTATCATTCAGTACATGAGGACCAATGTGCAGTACAGTGTGTGATTTGGACGTACAACATCAGCGGACAGTTGACACAAGCCGTACCACAACGTAGGCTGTGCTTCGCCATGCGAATGCCAATGAAAAACTGCGAAGGGCATTGAGCATGTACGTCCTACTGCCATCCGCATTACAGTGTATAGCTGCAAGGTGTTTCACATGAAGCGATACTCTGGGGACCGGGCAGTGCGAGTAGCAAACTATATTGCGGGGGTTGCAGTTAGGCAACACTACACTAATTTAACGCGTCGTATGACAATTACAGAGCAGGTTAAGGCCCAACGTGTGTTGGGTTAAGGCCCAACGTGTGTTGGGTTAAGGCCCAACGTGTGTTGGGTTAAGGCCCAACGTGTGTTGGGTTAAGGCCCAACGTGTGTTGGGTTAAGGCCCAACGTGTGTTGGGTTAAGGCCCAACGTGTGTTGGGTTAAGGCCCAACGTGTGTTGGGTTAAGGCCCAACGTGTGTTGGGTTAAGGCCCAACGTGTGTTGGGTTAAGGCCCAACGTGTGTTGGGTTAAGGCCCAACGTGTGTTGGGTTAAGGCCCAACGTGTGTTGGGTTAAGGCCCAACGTGTGTTGGGTTAAGGCCCAACGTGTGTTGGGTTAAGGCCCAACGTGTGTTGGGTTAAGGCCCAACGTGTGTTGGGTTAAGGCCCAACGTGTGTTGGGTTGAGGCGCAACATAGGTTAGGTTGAGGCGCAACATAGGTTAGGTTGAGGCGCAACATGGGTTAGGTTGAGGCGCAACATGGGTTAGGTTAAGGCGCAACATGGGTTAGGTTAAGGCGCAACATGGGTTAGGTTAAGGCGCAACATGGGTTAGGTTAAGGCGCAACATGGGTTAGGTTAAGGCGCAACATGGGTTAGGTTAAGGCGCAACATGGGTTAGGTTAAGGCGCAACATGGGTTAGGTTAAGGCGCAACATGGGTTAGGTTAAGGCGCAACATGGGTTAGGTTAAGGCGCAACATGGGTTAGGTTAAGGCGCAACATGGGTTAGGTTAAGGCGCAACATAGGTTAGGTTAAGGCGCAACATGGGTTAGGTTAAGGCGCAACATGGGTTAGGTTAAGGTACAATATGGGTTAGGTTAAGGTACAATATGGGTTAGGTTAAGGTACAATATGGGTTAGGTTAAGGCGCAACATAGGTTAGGTTAAGGCGCAACATAGGTTAGGTTAAGGCGCAACATAGGTTAGGTTAAGGCGCAACACGGGTTAGGTTAAGGTACAACACGGGTTAGGTTAAGGTACAACACGGGTTAGGTTAAGGTACAACACGGGTTAGGTTAAGGTACAACACGGGTTAGGTTAAGGTACAACACGGGTTAGGTTAAGGTACAACACGGGTTAGGTTAAGGTACAACACGGGTTAGGTTAAGGCACAACACGGGTTAGGTTAAGGCACAATACGGGTTAGGTTAAGGCACAACACGGGTTAGGTTAAGGCACAACACGGGTTAGGTTAAGGCACAACACGGGTTAGGTTAAGGCACAACACGGGTTAGGTTAAGGCACAATACGGGTTAGGTTAAGGCACAATACGGGTTAGGTTAAGGCACAATACGGGTTAGGTTAAGGCACAATACGGGTTAGGTTAAGGCACAATACGGGTTAGGTTAAGGCACAATACGGGTTAGGTTAAGGCACAATACGGGTTAGGTTAAGGCACAATACGGGTTAGGTTAAGGCACAATACGGGTTAGGTTAAGGCACAATACGGGTTAGGTTAAGGCACAATACGGGTTAGGTTAAGGCACAATACGGGTTAGGTTAAGGTACACATTGTTGTAAGGAAAGGTGTTTTGGGGGGGGGGGGCCGGTTTGTTGATTGTGATTATCGTAAGTAAATGACTGCGGCATCATCTGATTTGGCACGTCAGGGTGCACCTTTGGCTCATGACAGGCGGCGCTCTGATTCCATGCTTGTGGCAGACCTGTGTCTTTCATTCCTGCCATTGTTTTTGTGGTGTGACAGGAGGCAGTATTGTGATGTTGGGTGCACCCCTGTGTAGGACATGTGTGGGTGTTGGTGGCTTAGCTGAGCAATGGTGGTTGTCGGAAGGGTGGGATATTCTGTTTTCCGAGTGGACCTCCCGGTCTGGTTATGATAGTGTGGATTGTCTAATGTGGCAGAGAGGATGCACTGGGTGTTGTTCCATGCTGGTGCTTACATATTGTCTGTGTGCCTGTTACAGGCAGAGAGTAGTGCGTGATAAGAGTGTCTGGCTGACGTGTGATTGTGAGCAGAGTCTTTCAGCATGTATACGGACAGTTGTATACATTATCTGTATTCTGATGGCTCTATCTATTACTAATCAGCGCCGTGTATACGTTTAATCCGGTTCCAGTCGAAACTATTGTATCTCTGTACATTAGTGACACGGCGAGCCCGCTATGTAGTTACTCGTCTCGGCAGCTTCCACCGGTGTATGGCAAATGATTATAAGGAATCAGTCTAGTCGTCAATACCG
>NC_060121.1:591662917-591665417 GCF_021461395.2 Schistocerca americana
GGTGCAGCCGTTTTCGGGAGAAGGGACGTCCGCGCGCGAAGCAGGCGTTCCGGAAGGGCGCGGGCCAGAAGGAAGAGATTCATCACTTTCACCAGGACTTCGTGCGGCAGGCGCCGCAACTCCGCTGGGGTAAGGCCGTCCGGCCCGGCTGCTGATCCCCTGGGCGGCAACGCGGCGGCGACCTCCTCATGTGTGACCGGCCCCCATATGCACTCGAGAGCGACAGGCTCTGAGTGCGGGAGGAGGCGGTCACGAATGAAGCCCGCGGTGGAGATGGGCTTCTTGGTGAAGAGGTCCGCCCAGAAGTCCAGCAGACCAGGGATGGCAGGTGGCGGCTGGAGCAGGGTGCCATCCAAGAGGCCGCGCACGCAACGTGCACGCGACCGTCGGAAGGCATCCTGCGTTCTCGCGTACTCCCAGCGGCGCCGCTTGCGCTTCTGCGTCGGCGGCGCGGCAGGCGGCCGCTTCGATGGTTGGCGCGGCCGCTGTGTCCTGGTGATCGATCTCTCCCCTCTGGACCCGACCGACGCAAGGGCATCCGGGAGCATGCCCAGGATGACATCGGGCGGCGTGCCCCGCCCCAGACCTATGACACGATCCAGGGCAGAGAAACGCTGGGCGGAAGCGGGTAGCCCCGCCAGATGCTCCCAGATGGCGGCGTCAGTCGGCCCCTCCGGCGGCGGCCCGGTGGTGTCGGCCGCGAAGTCCTCGGCTGCGTCGACGGGCGGCGCAGCGGCCTCGCCCGCGTCAGGCAGCGGGCTCGCTGCTCCCCGGCGGGACGCCGGCTCTTCCCCCCGACCGATCTCAAGCGCCTCCATGAATTGGCGGACAAGCTGCTTGTGGGCAGCTTGCCGCCGTCGGCACTTGATTGCCTCGAGCGTTCGGTCGGGGAACATCCTGATGAGTTCTTGATTGACGAAGAAGAACCGGGCGTCCCTCTCAAGGAACAGTTCGGCCTCCGCCTTGGCGAGCGACAGGACTTCTTCCTCCGTCCACCTCGCGCGATGCCTCTCCGTGACGATCTCCGCGTTGGCGGCCGCAAGATGTTGTCGGCGGCGATGGACCCCGAGACCGTTCTTGGTTGTAAAGCTGCGGTGGCACTCACTACAGGTATACATAGCTGCAAAAGTTACAAGATTTTCGGCACGGCCGGTTGGCCGGCTAGGTGCTGGGGGAGTTGGGGTGGCACCTTCAGCGGAAGGGCCACCACTTATTCTCTGCTTACTGCCCCCAACTAAAAAAAAGGGATAGTGCGAGGGGGGGCTGGTAACCCCCCCAAGCCCCTGGTGCGGTCTTCCACTCTGCGAAATCAGCGGGCCCACGAGAAGGGGAGAAGACCGCAGGAGAGGAGAGGCTAAGAGGGCTAGGCCCATGTATTGCGCATCACTCTCCCTGTAACTATAACCCAAGGAAGGCACCTCGCAGCAGCAGCACGACTACATCAAGACCGCACTTCGAGAAGCCAAGTCCGGATGCAGCCACACCGCTGCCACTTGGCCACCTTAAGAGAGTCATAGTTACTCCCGCCGTTTACCCGCGCTTGCTTGAATTTCTTCACGTTGACATTCAGAGCACTGGGCAGAAATCACATTGCGTCAACACCCGCTAGGGCCATCGCAATGCTTTGTTTTAATTAGACAGTCGGATTCCCCCAGTCCGTGCCAGTTCTGAGTTGATCGTTGAATGGCGGCCGAAGAGAATCCGCGCACCCGCGCGCCCCCGGAGGAGCACGCTAAGGCGGACGCGGCCTCGCAGCAAGGAAGATCCGTGGGAGGCCAAGGCACGGGACCGAGCTCGGATCCTGCACGCAGGTTGAAGCACCGGGGCGCGAACGCCGCGCAGGCGCGCGCATCCTGCACCGCCGGCCAGCACGAGGCCAACCAACGGCGAGAGCAGACCACGCCCGCGCTAAACGCCCGCACTTACCGGCACCCCTACGGCACTCACCTCGCCCAGGCCCGGCACGTTAGCGCTGACCCACTTCCCGACCAAGCCCGACACGCCCCGATCCTCAGAGCCAATCCTTATCCCGAAGTTACGGATCCAATTTGCCGACTTCCCTTACCTACATTATTCTATCGACTAGAGGCTCTTCACCTTGGAGACCTGCTGCGGATATGGGTACGAACCGGCGCGACACCTCCACGTGGCCCTCTCCCGGATTTTCAAGGTCCGAGGGGAAGATCGGGACACCGCCGCAACTGCGGTGCTCTTCGCGTTCCAAACCCTATCTCCCTGCTAGAGGATTCCAGGGAACTCGAACGCTCATGCAGAAAAGAAAACTCTTCCCCGATCTCCCGACGGCGTCTCCGGGTCCTTTTGGGTTACCCCGACGAGCATCTCTAAAAGAGGGGCCCGACTTGTATCGGTTCCGCTGCCGGGTTCCGGAATAGGAACCGGATTCCCTTTCGCCCAACGGGGGCCAGCACAACGTGCATCATGCTATGACGGCCCCCATCAACATCGGATTTCTCCTAGGGCTTAGGATCGACTGACTCGT
>NC_060121.1:591670417-591672917 GCF_021461395.2 Schistocerca americana
CGGCGGCGCATCCTCAGCGCACACAGTCCTCAATCGGACCAGCACACTGCAGATGTCCACCGCGCTTCGCACCGGGCCCGCGAGGACCTACTTTGGCCGCACGGCGCCGCGTGCAGGGTGCGCCGGCGCGCAGCTGCGCCGCCTGCCGCCTCCGTCGGCCGGCGCGCCTGCCACTGGCCGCCCCCACCAGCCGGCTGTAGCGCGTGCGCCCACGCACCGCGCGGCCAGCACGCCGGGAGGCCCCCCCTCACCGGCCGGGGACGGTCCCACCCAGCCACCGCCGCGTATCGCTTCACACCCACATGCCATTCACGTTCGTGGGCATGGTGGGTATCGCTGAAACAACCGGTTGGTAGCTCAACCGATCGTCGCCATCACTGATTCACCTCTAGCGAGAACAACCGCACCACAACGGTTTACCAGTTGTTCATTTGCGTAACGTCACCAGCAAACGTAGACGTCCATCGCCATTTGCAAATTCAACGATTGTTGCATGCCTGTGTCAGGTGTCACGACACACTATGTCTGCCCACATACACGCAACAACATGTGCACGCTTCGCGAACACGTGGAAGGTGGCCCCCGTACGTATGCGATGTCCATTGCGCGAACGACTGTCAACCGGCCTCTGTCGCATGTCGCAGATGTGGAACGCAGTGCACCATGCTATCACGGTGTGTGAGAGGAGACGACTACGTCTGACAACACGCGCCACTACATCAACAGACGGCTCATGCTGATCGCCATCCACGGCATACCATACTGCAATCCAGCTCTTATAGGGAGACGACACGTAGCTGAGTGCACAATATTTGGACCGTATGGTTCGCCGTTGTTGGCGCAGTCGTGGTACGGTCACACATGTACCACGATGTATCATTCAGTACATGAGGACCAATGTGCAGTACAGTGTGTGATTTGGACGTACAACATCAGCGGACAGTTGACACAAGCCGTACCACAACGTAGGCTGTGCTTCGCCATGCGAATGCCAATGAACAACTGCGAAGGGCATTGAGCATGTACGTCCTACTGCCATCCGCATTACAGTGTATAGCTGCAAGGTGTTTCACATGAAGCGATACTCTGGGGACCGGGCAGTGCGAGTAGCAAACTATATTGCGGGGGTTGCAGTTAGGCAACACTACACTAATTTAACGCGTCGTATGACAATTACAGAGCAGGTTAAGGCCCAACGTGTGTTGGGTTAAGGCCCAACGTGTGTTGGGTTAAGGCCCAACGTGTGTTGGGTTAAGGCCCAACGTGTGTTGGGTTAAGGCCCAACGTGTGTTGGGTTAAGGCCCAACGTGTGTTGGGTTAAGGCCCAACGTGTGTTGGGTTAAGGCCCAACGTGTGTTGGGTTAAGGCCCAACGTGTGTTGGGTTAAGGCCCAACGTGTGTTGGGTTAAGGCCCAACGTGTGTTGGGTTAAGGCCCAACGTGTGTTGGGTTAAGGCCCAACGTGTGTTGGGTTAAGGCCCAACGTGTGTTGGGTTAAGGCCCAACGTGTGTTGGGTTGAGGCCCAACGTGTGTTGGGTTGAGGCGCAACATAGGTTAGGTTGAGGCGCAACATAGGTTAGGTTGAGGCGCAACATGGGTTAGGTTGAGGCGCAACATGGGTTAGGTTGAGGCGCAACATGGGTTATGTTAAGGCGCAACATGGGTTAGGTTAAGGCGCAACATGGGTTAGGTTAAGGCGCAACATGGGTTAGGTTAAGGCGCAACATGGGTTAGGTTAAGGCGCAACATGGGTTAGGTTAAGGCGCAACATGGGTTAGGTTAAGGCGCAACATGGGTTAGGTTAAGGCGCAACATGGGTTAGGTTAAGGCGCAACATGGGTTAGGTTAAGGCGCAACATGGGTTAGGTTAAGGCGCAACATGGGTTAGGTTAAGGCGCAACATAGGTTAGGTTAAGGCGCAACATGGGTTAGGTTAAGGTGCAACATGGGTTAGGTTAAGGTACAATATGGGTTAGGTTAAGGTACAATATGGGTTAGGTTAAGGTACAATATGGGTTAGGTTAAGGCGCAACATAGGTTAGGTTAAGGCGCAACATAGGTTAGGTTAAGGCGCAACATAGGTTAGGTTAAGGCGCAACATAGGTTAGGTTAAGGCACAACACGGGTTAGGTTAAGGTACAACACGGGTTAGGTTAAGGTACAACACGGGTTAGGTTAAGGTACAACACGGGTTAGGTTAAGGTACAACACGGGTTAGGTTAAGGTACAACACGGGTTAGGTTAAGGTACAACACGGGTTAGGTTAAGGTACAACACGGGTTAGGTTAAGGTACAACACGGGTTAGGTTAAGGTACAACACGGGTTAGGTTAAGGCACAACACGGGTTAGGTTAAGGCACAATACGGGTTAGGTTAAGGCACAACACGGGTTAGGTTAAGGCACAACACGGGTTAGGTTAAGGCACAATACGGGTTAGGTTAAGGCACAATACGGGTTAGGTTAAGGCACAATACGGGTTAGGTTAAGGCACAATACGGG
>NC_060121.1:591677917-591680417 GCF_021461395.2 Schistocerca americana
AAAGCACCCACCCGGGTGCGGCTGAGGGCCAGCCCGTGGTACAGGCCAGGGAGAAGTACGTTGGTGAGAGCGTGGAGGCGCTGTTGCGGCTTCAGCGGAGCTCGGGAGATGACGTCAAGCTGCTCCACCAGGTGGCTACGTGGATTGAAGACACAGCGACCCGCCGTGGAAAATTGCAGCCCCAGGTACCGGAAGGTTTCACCCACACGCAGGGCAGGCATGGTGGTATTGCCTGCTGTGAAGGTGACATTGCCGTCCACCTTCACCTTCTTCTCGCGCCCTGACGCGACTAAGGCGAGGGTGAAACACTTCCGGGCGTTGATCTGCAGCCCCAGGTGGGCGAGGGCTGCGGTAGCTGCGTCGATGAGGGACTGCAAGCCCCTCGGGGTCGCTGCAAACAGCAAGACGTCATCTGCAAAGGCCGCAGCGTTGACTCTGCGACCGAGGATCCGAGCTCCGATGTGGGAGGGCAGTTGGCCTAAAACGTAGTCCACCGCAAAGTTGAACAGGAGGGGGGAGAGGGGATCGCCCTGGCGAACGCCCCGTGCTGGCTGCACAGACACGCCCACGCCGGCGCCGTCCGCTATCACTGTCGTGCTGCCCTCGTAGCACCGCTCGACACACTCGACAAAGCAATCCGGCAGGCCATGCGCCTTCAGCACGGGGCGAAGGGCAGCATGATCTACCGAATCGAATGCCTTAGATACGTCGATCGATGCCACAAAGACAGAGCGGCAGGAGCGAACTGCGTCGGTGAGAGCAGTGTCCAAGATGAAGGTATTTTCCAACATCCCATCCCGAGGGATGAATGCCCGCTGACGTTCGTCCACAGCACAAGCGCGCATCAGGCGTGACGCGAGAACCTTGTGAAAGGTCCGCGCCAACACCGAGCAGACCGTAATGGGGCGAAAGTCAGCGGGGGATGTTGGTGCAGCCGTTTTCGGGAGAAGGGACGTCCGCGCGCGAAGCAGGCGTTCCGGAAGGGCGCGGGCCAGAAGGAAGAGATTCATCACTTTCACCAGGACTTCGTGCGGCAGGCGCCGCAACTCCGCTGGGGTAAGGCCGTCCGGCCCGGCTGCTGATCCCCTGGGCGGCAACGCGGCGGCGACCTCCTCATGTGTGACCGGCCCCCATATGCACTCGAGAGCGACAGGCTCTGAGTGCGGGAGGAGGCGGTCACGAATGAAGCCCGCGGTGGAGATGGGCTTCTTGGTGAAGAGGTCCGCCCAGAAGTCCAGCAGACCAGGGATGGCAGGTGGCGGCTGGAGCAGGGTGCCATCCAAGAGGCCGCGCACGCAACGCGCACGCGACCGTCGGAAGGCATCCTGCGTTCTCGCGTACTCCCAGCGGCGCCGCTTGCGCTTCTGCGTCGGCGGCGCGGCAGGCGGCCGCTTCGATGGTTGGCGCGGCCGCTGTGTCCTTAAGAGAGTCATAGTTACTCCCGCCGTTTACCCGCACTTGCTTGAATTTCTTCACGTTGACATTCAGAGCACTGGGCAGAAATCACATTGCGTCAACACCCGCTAGGGCCATCGCAATGCTTTGTTTTAATTAGACAGTCGGATTCCCCCAGTCCGTGCCAGTTCTGAGTTGATCGTTGAATGGCGGCCGAAGAGAATCCGCGCACCCGCGCGCCCCCGGAGGAGCACGCTAAGGCGGACGCGGCCTCGCAGCAAGGAAGATCCGTGGGAGGCCAAGGCACGGGACCGAGCTCGGATCCTGCACGCAGGTTGAAGCACCGGGGCGCGAACGCCGCGCAGGCGCGCGCATCCTGCACCGCCGGCCAGCACGAGGCCAACCAACGGCGAGAGCAGACCACGCCCGCGCTAAACGCCCGCACTTACCGGCACCCCTACGGCACTCACCTCGCCCAGGCCCGGCACGTTAGCGCTGACCCACTTCCCGACCAAGCCCGACACGCCCCGATCCTCAGAGCCAATCCTTATCCCGAAGTTACGGATCCAATTTGCCGACTTCCCTTACCTACATTATTCTATCGACTAGAGGCTCTTCACCTTGGAGACCTGCTGCGGATATGGGTACGAACCGGCGCGACACCTCCACGTGGCCCTCTCCCGGATTTTCAAGGTCCGAGGGGAAGATCGGGACACCGCCGCAACTGCGGTGCTCTTCGCGTTCCAAACCCTATCTCCCTGCTAGAGGATTCCAGGGAACTCGAACGCTCATGCAGAAAAGAAAACTCTTCCCCGATCTCCCGACGGCGTCTCCGGGTCCTTTTGGGTTACCCCGACGAGCATCTCTAAAAGAGGGGCCCGACTTGTATCGGTTCCGCTGCCGGGTTCCGGAATAGGAACCGGATTCCCTTTCGCCCAACGGGGGCGAGCACAACGTGCATCATGCTATGACGGCCCCCATCAACATCGGATTTCTCCTAGGGCTTAGGATCGACTGACTCGTGTGCAACGGCTGTTCACACGAAACCCTTCTCCGCGTCAGCCCTCCAGGGCCTCGCTGGAGTATTTGCTACTACCACCAAGAT
>NC_060121.1:591685417-591687917 GCF_021461395.2 Schistocerca americana
GGACCTACTTTGGCCGCACGGCGCCGCGTGCAGGGTGCGCCGGCGCGCAGCTGCGCCGCCTGCCGCCTCCGTCGGCCGGCGCGCCTGCCACTGGCCGCCCCCACCAGCCGGCTGTAGCGCGTGCGCCCACGCACCGCGCGGCCAGCACGCCGGGAGGCCCCCCCTCACCGGCCGGGGACGGTCCCACCCAGCCACCGCCGCGTATCGCTTCACACCCACATGCCATTCACGTTCGTGGGCATGGTGGGTATCGCTGAAACAACCGGTTGGTAGCTCAACCGATCGTCGCCATCACTGATTCACCTCTAGCGAGAACAACCGCACCACAACGGTTTACCAGTTGTTCATTTGCGTAACGTCACCAGCAAACGTAGACGTCCATCGCCATTTGCAAATTCAACGATTGTTGCATGCCTGTGTCAGGTGTCACGACACACTATGTCTGCCCACATACACGCAACAACATGTGCACGCTTCGCGAACACGTGGAAGGTGGCCCCCGTACGTATGCGATGTCCATTGCGCGAACGACTGTCAACCGGCCTCTGTCGCATGTCGCAGATGTGGAACGCAGTGCACCATGCTATCACGGTGTGTGAGAGGAGACGACTACGTCTGACAACACGCGCCACTACATCAACAGACGGCTCATGCTGATCGCCATCCACGGCATACCATACTGCAATCCAGCTCTTATAGGGAGACGACACGTAGCTGAGTGCACAATATTTGGACCGTATGGTTCGCCGTTGTTGGCGCAGTCGTGGTACGGTCACACATGTACCACGATGTATCATTCAGTACATGAGGACCAATGTGCAGTACAGTGTGTGATTTGGACGTACAACATCAGCGGACAGTTGACACAAGCCGTACCACAACGTAGGCTGTGCTTCGCCATGCGAATGCCAATGAACAACTGCGAAGGGCATTGAGCATGTACGTCCTACTGCCATCCGCATTACAGTGTATAGCTGCAAGGTGTTTCACATGAAGCGATACTCTGGGAACCGGGCAGTGCGAGTAGCAAACTATATTGCGGGGGTTGCAGTTAGGCAACACTACACTAATTTAACGCGTCGTATGACAATTACAGAGCAGGTTAAGGCCCAACGTGTGTTGGGTTAAGGCCCAACGTGTGTTGGGTTAAGGCCCAACGTGTGTTGGGTTAAGGCCCAACGTGTGTTGGGTTAAGGCCCAACGTGTGTTGTGTTAAGGCCCAACGTGTGTTGGGTTAAGGCCCAACGTGTGTTGGGTTAAGGCCCAACGTGTGTTGGGTTAAGGCCCAACGTGTGTTGGGTTAAGGCCCAACGTGTGTTGGGTTAAGGCCCAACGTGTGTTGGGTTAAGGCCCAACGTGTGTTGGGTTAAGGCCCAACGTGTGTTGGGTTAAGGCCCAACGTGTGTTGGGTTAAGGCCCAACGTGTGTTGGGTTAAGGCCCAACGTGTGTTGGGTTAAGGCCCAACGTGTGTTGGGTTAAGGCCCAACGTGTGTTGGGTTGAGGCGCAACATAGGTTAGGTTGAGGCGCAACATGGGTTAGGTTAAGGCGCAACATGGGTTAGGTTAAGGCGCAACATGGGTTAGGTTAAGGCGCAACATGGGTTAGGTTAAGGCGCAACATGGGTTAGGTTAAGGCGCAACATGGGTTAGGTTAAGGCGCAACATGGGTTAGGTTAAGGCGCAACATGGGTTAGGTTAAGGCGCAACATGGGTTAGGTTAAGGCGCAACATGGGTTAGGTTAAGGCGCAACATGGGTTAGGTTAAGGCGCAACATGGGTTAGGTTAAGGCGCAACATGGGTTAGGTTAAGGCGCAACATAGGTTAGGTTAAGGCGCAACATGGGTTAGGTTAAGGCGCAACATGGGTTAGGTTAAGGTACAATATGGGTTAGGTTAAGGTACAATATGGGTTAGGTTAAGGTACAATATGGGTTAGGTTAAGGCGCAACATAGGTTAGGTTAAGGCGCAACATAGGTTAGGTTAAGGCGCAACATAGGTTAGGTTAAGGCGCAACATAGGTTAGGTTAAGGCACAACACGGGTTAGGTTAAGGTACAACACGGGTTAGGTTAAGGTACAACACGGGTTAGGTTAAGGTACAACACGGGTTAGGTTAA
Organism: Schistocerca americana; assembly: GCF_021461395.2. Classification (NCBI taxonomy): domain Eukaryota; kingdom Metazoa; phylum Arthropoda; class Insecta; order Orthoptera; family Acrididae; genus Schistocerca; species Schistocerca americana. Next base: position 591,687,536 of record NC_060121.1, read on the forward strand.
GGTACAACACGGGTTAGGTTAAGGTACAACACGGGTTAGGTTAAGGTACAACACGGGTTAGGTTAAGGTACAACACGGGTTAGGTTAAGGTACAACACGGGTTAGGTTAAGGCACAACACGGGTTAGGTTAAGGCACAATACGGGTTAGGTTAAGGCACAACACGGGTTAGGTTAAGGCACAACACGGGTTAGGTTAAGGCACAATACGGGTTAGGTTAAGGCACAATACGGGTTAGGTTAAGGCACAATACGGGTTAGGTTAAGGCACAATACGGGTTAGGTTAAGGCACAATACGGGTTAGGTTAAGGCACAATACGGGTTAGGTTAAGGCACAATACGGGTTAGGTTAAGGCACAATACGGGTTAGGTTAAGGCACAAT
>NC_060121.1:591692917-591695417 GCF_021461395.2 Schistocerca americana
CGTCAAGCTGCTCCACCAGGTGGCTACGTGGATTGAAGACACAGCGACCCGCCGTGGAAAATTGCAGCCCCAGGTACCGGAAGGTTTCACCCACACGCAGGGCAGGCATGGTGGTATTGCCTGCTGTGAAGGTGACATTGCTGTCCACCTTCACCTTCTTCTCGCGCCCTGACGCGACTAAGGCGAGGGTGAAACACTTCCGGGCGTTGATCTGCAGCCCCAGGTGGGCGAGGGCTGCGGTAGCTGCGTCGATGAGGGACTGCAAGCCCCTCGGGGTCGCTGCAAACAGCAAGACGTCATCTGCAAAGGCCGCAGCGTTGACTCTGCGACCGAGAATCCGAGCTCCGATGTGGGAGGGCAGTTGGCCTAAAACGTAGTCCACCGCAAAGTTGAACAGGAGGGGGGAGAGGGGATCGCCCTGGCGAACGCCCCGTGCTGGCTGCACAGACACGCCCACGCCGGCGCCGTCCGCTATCACTGTCGTGCTGCCCTCGTAGCACCGCTCGACATACTCGACAAAGCAATCCGGCAGGCCATGCGCCTTCAGCACGGGCCGAAGGGCAGCATGATCTACCGAATCGAATGCCTTAGATACGTCGATCGATGCCACAAAGACAGAGCGGCAGGAGCGAACTGCGTCGGTGAGAGCAGTGTCCAAGATGAAGGTATTTTCCAACATCCCATCCCGAGGGATGAATGCCCGCTGACGTTCGTCCACAGCACATGCGCGCATCAGGCGTGACGCGAGAACCTTGTGAAAGGTCCGCGCCAACACCGAGCAGACCGTAATGGGGCGAAAGTCAGCGGGGGATGTTGGTGCAGCCGTTTTCGGGAGAAGGGACGTCCGCGCGCGAAGCAGGCGTTCCGGAAGGGCGCGGGCCAGAAGGAAGAGATTCATCACTTTCACCAGGACTTCGTGCGGCAGGCGCCGCAACTCCGCTGGGGTAAGGCCGTCCGGCCCGGCTGCTGATCCCCTGGGCGGCAACGCGGCGGCGACCTCCTCATGTGTGACCGGCCCCCATATGCACTCGAGAGCGACAGGCTCTGAGTGCGGGAGGAGGCGGTCACGAATGAAGCCCGCGGTGGAGATGGGCTTCTTGGTGAAGAGGTCCGCCCAGAAGTCCAGCAGACCAGGGATGGCAGGTGGCGGCTGGAGCAGGGTGCCATCCAAGAGGCCGCGCACGCAACGTGCACGCGACCGTCGGAAGGCATCCTGCGTTCTCGCGTACTCCCAGCGGCGCCGCTTGCGCTTCTGCGTCGGCGGCGCGGCAGGCGGCCGCTTCGATGGTTGGCGCGGCCGCTGTGTCCTGGTGATCGATCTCTCCCCTCTGGACCCGACCGACGCAAGGGCATCCGGGAGCATGCCCAGGATGACATCGGGCGGCGTGCCCCGCCCCAGACCTATGACACGATCCAGGGCAGAGAAACGCTGGGCGGAAGCGGGTAGCCCCGCCAGATGCTCCCAGATGGCGGCGTCAGTCGGCCCCTCCGGCGGCGGCCCGGTGGTGTCGGCCGCGAAGTCCTCGGCTGCGTCGACGGGCGGCGCAGCGGCCTCGCCCGCGTCAGGCAGCGGGCTCGCTGCTCCCCGGCGGGACGCCGGCTCTTCCCCCCGACCGATCTCAAGCGCCTCCATGAATTGGCGGACAAGCTGCTTGTGGGCAGCTTGCCGCCGTCGGCACTTGATTGCCTCGAGCGTTCGGTCGGGGAACATCCTGATGAGTTCTTGATTGACGAAGAAGAACCGGGCGTCCCTCTCAAGGAACAGTTCGGCCTCCGCCTTGGCGAGCGACAGGACTTCTTCCTCCGTCCACCTCGCGCGATGCCTCTCCGTGACGATCTCCGCGTTGGCGGCCGCAAGATGTTGGCGGCGGCGATGGACCCCGAGACCGTTCTTGGTTGTAAAGCTGCGGTGGCACTCACTACAGGTATACATAGCTGCAAAAGTTACAAAATTTTCGGCACGGCCGGTTGGCCGGCTAGGTGCTGGGGGAGTTGGGGTGGCACCTTCAGCGGAAGGGCCACCACTTATTCTCTGCTTACTGCCCCCAACTAAAAAAGGGATAGTGCGAGGGGGGGCTGGTAACCCCCCCAAGCCCCTGGTGCGGTCTTCCACTCTGCGAAAATCAGCGGGCCCACGAGAAGGGGAGAAGACCGCAGGAGAGGAGAGGCTAAGAGGGCTAGGCCCATGTATTGCGCATCACTCTCCCTGTAACTATAACCCAAGGAAGGCACCTCGCAGCAGCAGCACGACTACATCAAGACCGCACTTCGAGAAGCCAAGTCCGGATGCAGCCACACCGCCGCCACTTGGCCACCTTAAGAGAGTCATAGTTACTCCCGCCGTTTACCCGCGCTTGCTTGAATTTCTTCACGTTGACATTCAGAGCACTGGGCAGAAATCACATTGCGTCAACACCCGCTAGGGCCATCGCAATGCTTTGTTTTAATTAGACAGTCGGATTCCCCCAGTCCGTGCCAGTTCTGAGTTGATCGTTGAATG
>NC_060121.1:591700417-591705417 GCF_021461395.2 Schistocerca americana
GCCGGTACGAGGACCGTGCGATCAGCCCAAAGTTATTCAGAGTCACCAAGGCAAACGGACCGGACGAGCCGACCGATTGGTTTTGATCTAATAAAAGCGTCCCTTCCATCTCTGGTCGGGACTCTGTTTGCATGTATTAGCTCTAGAATTACCACAGTTATCCAAGTAACGCGGGTACGATCTAAGGAACCATAACTGATTTAATGAGCCATTCGCGGTTTCACCTTAATGCGGCTTGTACTGAGACATGCATGGCTTAATCTTTGAGACAAGCATATGACTACTGGCAGGATCAACCAGGGAGCTGCGTCAACTAGAGCTGAGCAGCCGGCCGCCCGGGAGTGTGTCCCGGGGGCCCGCGCGAACACGCAAGCGTCCGCTCAATTATTCTGCAAACAGGAGGAGGCTGAGCTCCCCTGCACAATACACCTCGAAACCCTCTCAGGTCCCGGCGGCGCGCGGCGCCGTCCTAAGTACTTGGTCGGGTTCGAGAGTGGCGCAATCGCCCGGAGTTTGGCGAGTAGACGCTTTAGGTGCGACCACCCGTGCTCCCAACTGAGCTTGCCGCTGCCGACAGAGGCCCGGGAGCGTGCTGTCGTGGCATTGCCGGCGGGAGACAACACGCGCCACCTACGGTGGCCGGCAGCTCCAACGCCAGCGCCACAGAAGGACAAAAGCCCCACTTGGGTGCCGAAGCGAACTCTCCCAGCACAGCGCACGCGCCAACACGTCCGCACAGCTGCGATACAATCCACCTGCGAGAACCGCAGAGGCGACCGAGCAGCAGACGGCGTCGCGGCGCCGAGCGCCGGGCGGCGGCGCATCCTCAGCGCACACAGTCCTCAATCGGACCAGCACACTGCAGATGTCCACCGCGCTTCGCACCGGGCCCGCGAGGACCTACTTTGGCCGCACGGCGCCGCGTGCAGGGTGCGCCGGCGCGCAGCTGCGCCGCCTGCCGCCTCCGTCGGCCGGCGCGCCTGCCACTGGCCGCCCCCACCAGCCGGCTGTAGCGCGTGCGCCCACGCACCGCGCGGCCAGCACGCCGGGAGGCCCCCCCTCACCGGCCGGGGACGGTCCCACCCAGCCACCGCCGCGTATCGCTTCACACCCACATGCCATTCACGTTCGTGGGCATGGTGGGTATCGCTGAAACAACCGGTTGGTAGCTCAACCGATCGTCGCCATCACTGATTCACCTCTAGCGAGAACAACCGCACCACAACGGTTTACCAGTTGTTCATTTGCGTAACGTCACCAGCAAACGTAGACGTCCATCGCCATTTGCAAATTCAACGATTGTTGCATGCCTGTGTCAGGTGTCACGACACACTATGTCTGCCCACATACACGCAACAACATGTGCACGCTTCGCGAACACGTGGAAGGTGGCCCCCGTACGTATGCGATGTCCATTGCGCGAACGACTGTCAACCGGCCTCTGTCGCATGTCGCAGATGTGGAACGCAGTGCACCATGCTATCACGGTGTGTGAGAGGAGACGACTACGTCTGACAACACGCGCCACTACATCAACAGACGGCTCATGCTGATCGCCATCCACGGCATACCATACTGCAATCCAGCTCTTATAGGGAGACGACACGTAGCTGAGTGCACAATATTTGGACCGTATGGTTCGCCGTTGTTGGCGCAGTCGTGGTACGGTCACACATGTACCACGATGTATCATTCAGTACATGAGGACCAATGTGCAGTACAGTGTGTGATTTGGACGTACAACATCAGCGGACAGTTGACACAAGCCGTACCACAACGTAGGCTGTGCTTCGCCATGCGAATGCCAATGAACAACTGCGAAGGGCATTGAGCATGTACGTCCTACTGCCATCCGCATTACAGTGTATAGCTGCAAGGTGCTTCACATGAAGCGATACTCTGGGGACCGGGCAGTGCGAGTAGCAAACTATATTGCGGGGGTTGCAGTTAGGCAACACTACACTAATTTAACGCGTCGTATGACAATTACAGAGCAGGTTAAGGCCCAACGTGTGTTGGGTTAAGGCCCAACGTGTGTTGGGTTAAGGCCCAACGTGTGTTGGGTTAAGGCCCAACGTGTGTTGGGTTAAGGCCCAACGTGTGTTGGGTTAAGGCCCAACGTGTGTTGGGTTAAGGCCCAACGTGTGTTGGGTTAAGGCCCAACGTGTGTTGGGTTAAGGCCCAACGTGTGTTGGGTTAAGGCCCAACGTGTGTTGGGTTAAGGCCCAACGTGTGTTGGGTTAAGGCCCAACGTGTGTTGGGTTAAGGCCCAACGTGTGTTGGGTTAAGGCCCAACGTGTGTTGGGTTAAGGCCCAACGTGTGTTGGGTTAAGGCCCAACGTGTGTTGGGTTAAGGCCCAACGTGTGTTGGGTTAAGGCCCAACGTGTGTTGGGTTAAGGCCCAACGTGTGTTGGGTTGAGGCCCAACGTGTGTTGGGTTGAGGCGCAACATAGGTTAGGTTGAGGCGCAACATAGGTTAGGCTGAGGCGCAACATGGGTTAGGTTAAGGCGCAACATGGGTTAAGTTAAGGCGCAACATGGGTTAGGTTAAGGCGCAACATGGGTTAGGTTAAGGCGCAACATGGGTTAGGTTAAGGCGCAACATGGGTTAGGTTAAGGCGCAACATGGGTTAGGTTAAGGCGCAACATGGGTTAGGTTAAGGCGCAACATGGGTTAGGTTAAGGCGCAACATGGGTTAGGTTAAGGCGCAACATGGGTTAGGTTAAGGCGCAACATGGGTTAGGTTAAGGCGCAACATGGGTTAGGTTAAGGCGCAACATAGGTTAGGTTAAGGCGCAACATGGGTTAGGTTAAGGCGCAACATGGGTTAGGTTAAGGTACAATATGGGTTAGGTTAAGGTACAATATGGGTTAGGTTAAGGTACAATATGGGTTAGGTTAAGGCGCAACATAGGTTAGGTTAAGGCGCAACATAGGTTAGGTTAAGGCGCAACATAGGTTAGGTTAAGGCGCAACATAGGTTAGGTTAAGGCACAACACGGGTTAGGTTAAGGTACAACACGGGTTAGGTTAAGGTACAACACGGGTTAGGTTAAGGTACAACACGGGTTAGGTTAAGGTACAACACGGGTTAGGTTAAGGTACAACACGGGTTAGGTTAAGGTACAACACGGGTTAGGTTAAGGTACAACACGGGTTAGGTTAAGGTACAACACGGGTTAGGTTAAGGCACAACACGGGTTAGGTTAAGGCACAATACGGGTTAGGTTAAGGCACAACACGGGTTAGGTTAAGGCACAACACGGGTTAGGTTAAGGCACAACACGGGTTAGGTTAAGGCACAATACGGGTTAGGTTAAGGCACAATACGGGTTAGGTTAAGGCACAATACGGGTTAGGTTAAGGCACAATACGGGTTAGGTTAAGGCACAATACGGGTTAGGTTAAGGCACAATACGGGTTAGGTTAAGGCACAATACGGGTTAGGTTAAGGCACAATACGGGTTAGGTTAAGGCACAATACGGGTTAGGTTAAGGCACAATACGGGTTAGGTTAAGGCACAATACGGGTTAGGTTAAGGCACAATACGGGTTAGGTTAAGGCACAATACGGGTTAGGTTAAGGCACAATACGGGTTAGGTTAAGGCACAATACGGGTTAGGTTAAGGTACACATTGTTGTAAGGAAAGGTGTTTTGGGGGGGGGGGCCGGTTTGTTGATTGTGATTATCGTAAGTAAATGACTGCGGCATCATCTGATTTGGCACGTCAGGGTGCACCTTTGGCTCATGACAGGCGGCGCTCTGATTCCATGCTTGTGGCAGACCTGTGTCTTTCATTCCTGCCATTGTTTTTGTGGTGTGACAGGAGGCAGTATTGTGATGTTGGGTGCACCCCTGTGTAGGACATGTGTGGGTGTTGGTGGCTTAGCTGAGCAATGGTGGTTGTCGGAAGGGTGGGATATTCTGTTTTCCGAGTGGACCTCCCGGTCTGGTTATGATAGTGTGGATTGTCTAATGTGGCAGAGAGGATGCACTGGGTGTTGTTCCATGCTGGTGCTTACATATTGTCTGTGTGCCTGTTACAGGCAGAGAGTAGTGCGTGATAAGAGTGTCTGGCTGACGTGTGATTGTGAGCAGAGTCTTTCAGCATGTATACGGACAGTTGTATACATTATCTGTATTCTGATGGCTCTATCTATTACTAATCAGCGCCGTGTATACGTTTAATCCGGTTCCAGTCGAAACTATTGTATCTCTGTACATTAGTGACACGGCGAGCCCGCTATGTAGTTACTCGTCTCGGCAGCTTCCACCGGTGTATGGCAAATGATTATAAGGAATCAGTCTAGTCGTCAATACCGATAGTGTGACGTCACATGTCTGGGGTGGGGGACGCTGCGCCCTTCCGGTGGGTCATGGCCTAGGAAGACTCTTCCCACGCAGGGGGGCTTGGACTGTCATTGACTCTTCCGAGTAATATACTTGCCGTACGTTTTTGCGACTGCGAGTGCAACGCTCACCGGTACCGACATGGATGGAGCGCCTCCTAGCTGCCGCTGAGCATCTGCATTCGTACAGAGAGCAACGCGATCGCGTCTGTAGCTCGTACGTGGTACAGCTCGCAGCTCATGTATATGGACAGCGGGAATGTCGCATATTGGACATAACTCTTCATGAAACGCACGTTATAGGGGTGGATTGCACATTGCGAGTGCGAGCAAAGTCCGCCGTTCATCCGCTGGAGTTGCGAGTTGGGCGGTTGGGGTGGGGAACGAACGGGTGCAGGTGGAGTGATTGCCGGTCCACGACTTCGTGCGGCAGAGGCGCTGGCGTTGGGGTGCTGTTGTCGACAGAGGATGCAGGCTTTGTGGGTGGGGTCGAAAGAAGGGCACTGTGGGCCCATGGCTGTCTTAGTCGGCTTGGCGTCTCATAGATGACGGTATCGTCGTTGCAGGAGGTCATGTTGCGGGAGACCTACAGATGGCAGTATGTTTTGCGGTGCGCTCGACATGGCGGACGTAGTGTTGTCAGATTC
>NC_060121.1:591710417-591720417 GCF_021461395.2 Schistocerca americana
TTCTATGATTTCTCTTCTATATCTCTCCCTGTATTGCCTGTATATGTTTAGTCTATATTCTCTATCTTGTGGGTTGAATGTGCGCTGATACCTGCGTCTTGCCCTGCGCGTAGCCTGACGTAGGTCACTTAGTTCTGGAGTCCATGGTGCCGGGTGGACGCTTTGGACTCTGCTTCTCTTTGGTACGACTGCGTCAATTACCTCCTTTACGCTATTAACTATCTGCTCCACTATCTCATCAATCTCGAGAGCCTCATCCAGCTCCGGCGGGCTATACTCCCGGGAGAGTCTTTCCCAATCTACTTTTTTGTAGTCATATTCTGAAAGCCATTCCTGTAGCACTACCCTCTGTTCTGCTTTTAGTATATATTTAATTACATTGTGATCACTAGTTGTTACATTCTCCAGTACCTCCCAATTATCTATTTTGTTGTTAGCCCTATTATTCGCCAGTGTTATATCAATGTTTGTTTTTGCTCCTGCTCTATTTGAATATGTAGGTATATCACTAGGTGTATTTATTACATCTAAATTTAGTTCACTTATTACATCTTCTAATTCTTGGCCTTTTTCATCTTGTTCTCCGCTATGCCACAGGAATGACTTTGCATTTGCATCCATTGCAATTATTACTTGATAACCCTGTAATGATCTGCATATTACTTTTAATTGTTCTAAATACATAGTTATAGGTTCTCTGTACTGACAATAAATTGATACCAAATACCATTTTGTGTTAGTAGCTTGTACTTCAATTGTTACAATATGCTCATTTGTGAATTGATTTAATACTATTGTTTTTATATTTCTATTTAGAATCACTATTGCAGACATCGGTCTGTCTCCTTTCATAATTACTTGTGCTGTAGCTATCATTCCTGGGATTTTACCCTCCCGGGAGTACGGTTCTTGCATGCATAATATATCAGCTTTGTGTTCTTCCGCTAATTTACGTAATTCATAGTTTACGTGTGCACTTCTCATTGTATTTATTTGGAGAACTCTGAGATCCATTATGGGTGATATGTATGGAAATGATCTGCTGGCCATTCTTTGTTGGGGTCGAACCCTATTCGGCCGTATGTTGTTACCATTTGCGTATATATGTTGTCTAGATTAAATTTTAAACCTCGTCTTTCATATACTTGTTTAACTATTTTTTGTAATTGTTCATGTTCCGTTGGAATTCCTGCCGCTGCTAACTGAATGCAGTCGACATCCGCCAGAGCTGGATAAGTAATTCTCGAGCCGTTTCTGTGCCCCACTCTCACTAGTTGTCTAAGTGCAGTGGTTAGCAGGCCAGGTTCTTCTAATCTTGCCATCTGTAGAGCGTTCTCGCATATTTTATATGTGTCCTTAGGGTCCATTGCCCTGTATGTGACACTCATGCTTGTCTGATTGCTTTTATCTTGTCTCTGATTTTCTTGATCTCTTTTGGGCGAACTCGGTCGTCCGTCCGTGCCCTCCATCGGCAGTTTCTTTTCATTGTAAACGGACGACCGAGGTCGTCCGTATTTCTTTCCTGTACTGTTCTTTTCTGTGTCTTTGTTCTGTCTCTGTGTTGGTGTGATATGTTGTGTCAGGGGCGCCTCTGGTCGCCCACTTCTGCCCTCCATCGGCATTTCTTTGTTATGGAAAATGGGCGACCGAGGTCGCCCTTCTGTTTGTACTTGTGCTTCTCTTGTGTTCGTTGTTTGTACTTGTGCATCTACCATATGTAGTGTCTGCACTTGTGCATCCTGCATTATGTTTTGTTTCTTGTCTTGTATCGATGATTCCCGTTGTGTCTTTGGTACCTCTGACTGTCCATCCCTACTTTCCATCTGCATTTTCCTGTCATAAAAAATGGGCGACCGAGGTCGCCCTTGTGTTTGTACTTGTACTTCTTTCGTGTATACAGCTTGTACTTGTGTATCTGTCATTTTTTGTTTTTCTTTTCCTATCCCCTGTATTGTCTCTTGGTGGTATATTTTTGGTTGTGTTGTTCTTTTAATGGGAGTTATAGCAATGCAGTTTTGTGCTGTACATTTTGTGTGTTGTTTATTGTCTTGTGTGTTGTTTTTCGTTCCCTTATTTTCAGGCTGTTTGCCTGTGGTCCCTTTTGCCTCCTGTTCCCTTGCCCCTACTGCTTCCCTGATTTTTATGCCCCTTAGTGTATCCCTTAATTGCTTACTAGGTGATTTGTGCTTCTTTCTTTTTTCTTGGGGTTTACTCTCCATAATCTGTCCTTTGTATTAATCTCCCTAGTAAAAGCTGATATGTGGGGCATTCTTTTGAGTTTGGTGCTCTACATTTTCTTTTCCCTCTTCGATTACATGGTATACATGTTTCCGGCCTGTTCTTTTCAGGGCACTCTTTCTTGTTGTGGTTATCTGTTCCACAGTGACCACAGGTGGGGTCACCCCAAGTACAATACTTCTGAACGTGGCCCAGATCCATGCATTTATGGCATCTGGGTACCACACAATAGTCCTTGACCGCCACTGAACTATATTCTACATATATTCTTCCACTTTGTATAAGCTCTTTCCTTAACGTTGGTGAGACTTCAACTACTTGATGGCCCGTATCTCTATCCTTTTTCCCCATCCTAAATTTCGGTCTAAATTCCTTTTTAAAATCTTGTAGGCTCATCTTTTCTTCGAAATTCTGCATGTGAATACATTCTGTTAGTTCTTCTGGTGTTAGTCTGTTCGAAACATCAAATATGGTCATTAATGGCCATCGTTTCTTTGTTTTTTCGCATATTACAGATCTCTGTAGGTCTTTATGCCCCATTATAGTGTTCCTATCCTGCTGTGCGGGGGTTTCCACTATTACTGCATTTTTAGCTATTACTACTTTATTTATTTTAACTTTTGCCTTGGTTGGGTTTATTACTCTCGTAAATATTTCTTTCACTTCTTTCACACTCTGTCCTTCTTTTGGTTTCAGAAATAATGCCACTCCTTGCTTCGCTGTCACTTTTTCTATACTCTCTTTCATGTTTATTTGTGGTTTCTGTGGTCCTCCTGCCACCACTGTGGCATATGTCTTTGTTCTTTCAGTCGTAATTTGTTTGTTTTGCCGTTCCAACTCTTTAATTCTTCCTTCTAGTTGGCTTTGGGCTATTGCCCACAAGGCCAACTTATCCTTTATCTCGTTAATCCTATCATTGCTCATCTTCCCTTTGTCTGTCACTAGTAGCGCGTTTATTTCTTTTAGCCTTTCGGCTGCGCTCTTTATTTCAGTGTCTGCGTTATCATCGCATCGCTCGGAAGTCTCTCTCTCTGTGTTTACCGCCATAATTTCTGAGAGAGACCAAAAAAGTTGAGAGCCCGTCTCTTTCCCCGGACCGGCTCTTCTGGCATGGGGGGAGGCTTAGTGCAGCTCGCTCACCAGTCCCGCCCCTGGACCAAGAGCTTTGTGAGCTGCCGGGTTTAGCGCGCCGTTTCCAGCACACTAGTCCCCTTCCACGACTGTACCACTGGAGATTTCTCCCGTCCCTCCCCGGCAAATGCCCAGCGCATTCCGGAGAGGCGGATTCACCTCTCGGCCTTCGCCCCCTACTAGGCCGAGTTTCCACCCTAAGGCCTTAGACCCAGCCCTACCCAGGTGCTGGGTCGGTCCCCCAGACTTTCGGGGGTCTGGCCCCATCTAACCTAGCCAGGGACGTGTTACCACGCCCTGGTTTGGCGGAGCATGTCAAAGTCCCCGACATGGCGCTGAGCCTTTGCCGGCTCAGGCCACGATCCCTCCCCAGCGAGTACAGCCGCGGGAAAATCAGGACAGGTGTTGTGTCCTTGTTTACGCAGCTCCCCCTGCGCCATGCACCCTTTGCTTTCACCTTGGGTTGGGGGACTTTTAACGTCGTCCATGACGTGAGGAACTGCAGTGGCCAGACCGCAGGGTTCCGGGATCGTCGTAAGACTTACCCTCATACCCTCGCCCAGCCACCGCGCTCAACTCAGGAGAGACAGTTGTTATGCCTCCCGTAACGCAGCTTCCCCTGCGCCATGCACCCTTTGCTTTCGCTTGGGTTGGGGGCATTTAACGTCCTGCCAGGACGGGAGTTTTACGTCCTGCCTTGACACAACGACAACCCACACCTATCAACGCAGCCCGGAAGGTGTTAAAGGAGTCAGTCCGGGTCTTATACGTGGAGTTTGACATCAACGAGACGGTGCGGCACTCAAACCCGAGTTACGTTCCCCGGAGGGTCTCCACACGTACCGGGGGATCATGACCGACCATGTCTCACCCACCGCTTTTGATAATTCACGGTGGGCCAGTGCGGACCAGTGTGGGTTGCACCCAGTTAAGGGCTAGCCTTTTAACGTCATGCATGGACGGCCCTTCCCGTGTTAGCTTCGCCCCATCTTGTGGGGGTACTGAGCGCCAGGGCCACGTCAAGGCCACGGGATAGGACATTACGGTCCCCGCCCCACTCAGGTTCCTCTGAGCCCTGCTGAAGGCAAAACTTTCAGGGAATCAGAGGGTCTCCTGGCGGTTTTAACCCAGTTATCGGGAGGCAACACACCTCCCCCGGGTGGCGCCACGCAGACCGCTTTCCCAGCGGGACAGCGGGAATCTCGTTAATCCATTCATGCGCGTCACTAATTAGATGACGAGGCATTTGGCTAGGTGTGTGGACAGCCTCGTGGCTATCTTGTCCAAGTTATTATACTGCCACTGGTGGGGCATGGAAGCAATCATGTCCGGGTCTTTCCCTAGCAATGCCATCCAGATGTCACGGAAGGGTGCTCATTCATGTCGAGCCGTTCGCCAAACTGTACGCATGAATTGCTGGTGGATTCTAACACCCGCTGTTATGGTGTTGCAGATAAGTTCCCTGATGAGGAACTGGCGAAGATGGAACCGGCTCCATATAGCCTTATTACAGGGTGCCCATGCACCACGTGCGCCAACAACGAGCGGCATAATATCGGGCGGGCGACTCAGATTGTATTTCCGCTGGAGTGCGCTGAGAACCGCTGGCTGCTCGTACTTCTGTCTCTTGATCGTTTCAGCACGATTAAGACTCCCGGTATACTCATATGTAATGGTTGACTCTATAATTGTCCCAAAACCCGTTCCTGGCTTGAAGTCCTGATCGTGGGTGACTAGAAGGTCTGGGACATACCGGTCCGAGTTGATAAGTGTGATAGTTGGCGTTGTAATCACATTGTACCCTTTATGCTCAAGTTCTTTTTGAATTGAGCTACCAACTCGGTCGTGCCTATCTATTCTAGCGAAATGCGTAAGTGGGCAACGTTGGAGGACATGCTGAAGAGTCTCTCTCCTGTTCCTGCAAGGACCTCCTGCTCTGCAGTTGGCGGCAGGACCCTGTATATAAGGGGCTCCTCTGGTGGGCAACAATCCAATTCGCAGATGGACTGCGCCAATGTACTGCCTACCTGTCCAAAATGGTGGTGGGTCGTTGATCCACTTATTGCACTCAGAATCCTGCTGGCAATATTCCAAGCCGCAGCCTAGTGCAGATTTGTGTAACCGTGCGCGCCAATATTTTGTAACCCCATCAGATGTTGGGATAACTACTGAACCTTTTACTGTTAGTATTCTCTTAAGCCTGGTTACGAGCTTGGACACGGTTTCTGTTTTAATGATGGCTTGCACGTGAATGTCGTTAAGAGACGACAACTGCTGAATTCTCCTGTAAAATACAGAGCCAATCAGCAGCCTTAATGCTGGTATACCCAAGCCACCGTCACGCTGCTTAGCATGGAGGAAAGGCGTTGGAGTTGTCTTAGGCAGATGGAGAGTTGCCTTAACGAATTGTATGATTAGGCGGTCCAAATAGTCTAACTTCTTGGCTGTAATGTTACTGTTCTGCAAGATGTGAACCAGTCTCGGTATGAGGTATGTATGAAGAACAGTTATCTTCTGCCAAGGCTTGAGTGCGGCACGTTTCAGGCGGTCCAACAGCGATGACAGAATAGATGGAGAAGGAGTCTGAATTCCCTGGTGCTCAAAGGTGTAACCCAGGTAGTGCAGCTGTTCTTGCACGTTCAAGGCAGGTATTTTAGCGCCAGATAACTTGAACAGACTTTTGGTTTCTACTGCACACCGTTTGGAGTGTGCCACTCTAATAAATTGAAAGGCCTTGCTTTTTGAGGGATTCACTTCTAAAGCCGTGCTTTTCGTGAACCTCTCAACACAGCGCAGATGTTGCTGCATGCCCTCTCTGGTCGACGAGAGGAGAACAATGTCATCTGCAAAGCCGAGAATAGCAAATTTCTCTCCATTGACTTCAACCCCATAGGACTGGTTGACTGCTTCCATGAGCCTGTCCATTACCATGTTGAAGATGACAGGACTGAGTGGATCACCTTGTTTAACTCCCCTATGAAACTCAACTTCTCCAAAGGTGTCTTTACCAAGTTGGAGATTGGTCGTTTGACCTTTGTAAGATGACAATATATACTCGAGAGTCAAGTCATCCACTCCATGAGACCACAGTGCCTGATGTATGGCACTCCAAGATACCCGATCGAAGGCTTTCGTTAAATCAAGGGCCACCACAAAAATTGGCTTTCCTCTAGCCCTATGCTCCTTGATAATTACATCTAAGGAAAGTGCGTTCGCCATGATTCCATCAACGGACCTGAAGCCCCGCTGGGCAGGATGTATAGAAATGACCTGAGCCAACCTGAACGCCAAGATCTTATTTACCAGGCGTACTACCATTGATGAGATAGTTATTGGTCTCCAGTTAGACGGAGAGCGCAGGTCGCCTTTCTTAGGTAGAAGGCAGGTCTTGCTCACTGTAAATACAGATGGTAGTTGTTTTAACCCAAACACCACATTAAGCAGGACATTCAGATCCGCGTTCGGAATATTTCTCAGATGTTCATGAGTCACGCCATCAGGACCAGCGGCTGTTCGCTTCAATTTATGCGTCCAATTCCTAGTTTCATTCAGCGAGAAAGGCATACTCGTGTCTTTGATGGAATCGGGATTCCTAGGCGGTAACACGATCTCGGGGCCATGTTCCTCTCTTGCGTAGTAGCCCTTGAAATAGTCCACGAGCAGGCTCCTATCTGGTCTTGTGGTTGTACCATTCTCCTCCTCACCATTGAGAATTCCTCTTACCAAGCTTGCTCTGTTGTTTAACCACCGATACTGGGCATCTCGGAATCTACGAGATCTTTCCTGCTGCCGCACTCTTCGCTGTTCATTCCTGCCACCCTTATGTGGCTTCACGACCTTCGGCTGTCTTTTCCTTCTTCTAGATCTATGTAGTGGTCTATCATTCAGTTGTTGGATGATTCCAGTGACCTGTTCATCAATGGCGGACCAAGGTGATGAAGTGTCAAGAACTACTTCAACCAGCCTTTTATAGGGTGGTGAGCAACTTTCTTTAATTTCCTCCAGATGGGAAATAATATGTTCGTTGCTAATCCAACGGCTTTGTTCTTGTGGAGTGGCACGACTCGCAGATTTCGCAACCTCATCGGGGACCGCACCAACAGCGTCCTCCATCCTGCCTTTCACAGTCTCCAGGAGCTGTTGATACTCTGGAAGTGCTCTCCTTTTCTTGATACCTTCCGCAGATCTACCTAACTTCCTACCCAAGTACGTGTTCAACTGTAATTGAGTAGACCACTCTCCCGCACATTCCACTTCAAGAAACGCCATTTCCTCCATCTCAGCGGCGCTCCAATTCCCTTTCCGTTTGCCACTAGCATGCACTAGGTCGGCGGCATTAAAATCAACAGGATGTACTTGTTTCTCATGCAGCCGCCGTCCAATGAAGGTCGTAAATTGCCTACCACAAAAGGCACATTTGTGCAAGCCGTCCTCGTTGGGCGCGTTAATTAAGCCTTTGCACCTACGAATATGTTGTTTCTGTTGGGCCGATGTTCGCCTACCAATACCTAACTGACATTTGGGACATGTAATGCTATTTTCTAAACTTGGCGAATCAACATTCCTGCCAAGTCTTGCGTCCGTGGTAACCACGGAAGAAAGTTGAGGGTCCTGTACATTCGGGCCCTCCATCCGAGGCTCCGCTGAACTCATCGTCGCAACTGAGGCTCTCGTTAAGAGAGAGGGGAGATAGGCTGCGAACCTGGCACCCCTGCGGCCAATAGGCCTACAAACCGGAGGCTCGTCTCGGATACTAGGACAGAAACCTGCCCCGACACCTCAAACGACGGCTCCAGGATAAATACGAGATTAAACCCGTTGTTCCTACAAGCGAACGGCACTGCCACTATGAGGCCAACACCAATTCGAGGGGCACTGGCCAGAGCCAGCAAGGCTCCCCCCGCCCATAGTCCTTGTATTTGCGAGATTCCTCTCGCACCGTTGACAAGTCACCGCCGAGGTCGCTTAAGCGATACCTCTACCGCACATCTATGCTATCATTTTCCGCCCTTTACCCACATAACATGGGATTGGGTAGTCCAATAACAGCTTTAAGGGCGACCGCCGTGCGGTCTGCAAGCGGCTCCATCGTGGCCCTAAAAAGGACACTGTCCTCAAAAGGACACTAGGAGGTCCTGAAAAGGACACTGCCCCGATAAGGGCACTTGGATACTAGTGAATCCCACAGTACAACCGTGGCCCGACACCTCAGACGACTACCGCAGCTGTCGCCCGTTATTGACCAAAGACTCGTCTCGGATACTAAGGCATCAACTGCCTCGACACCTCAAACGACTGCTTCGATACGAGGTCTCGTCTCGGATACTAGTACAAACTAGGTCTGTCCCGACACCTCAAGTGACGGCCCCGTGGCCCTGCCCTATTGGCTGCAAAGCCAGTCGCCCTTTGGCTTGCCTTAGCTCACCTCACGGTAGCTGACAATGCACCCGACTCTCGCCTCGGGGAGGCTAGGAACTAGGACTTCACCGCAGAGAGGCTAGAGGCACCACTCACCGATCCCAGCCTAAGGCATGGGGCACAGTGTGACTACCCTATATTTCGCATCTTGCGGGCTTAAGAGAGTCATAGTTACTCCCGCCGTTTACCCGCGCTTGCTTGAATTTCTTCACGTTGACATTCAGAGCACTGGGCAGAAATCACATTGCGTCAACACCCGCTAGGGCCATCGCAATGCTTTGTTTTAATTAGACAGTCGGATTCCCCCAGTCCGTGCCAGTTCTGAGTTGATCGTTGAATGGCGGCCGAAGAGAATCCGCGCACCCGCGCGCCCCCGGAGGAGCACGCTAAGGCGGACGCGGCCTCGCAGCAAGGAAGATCCGTGGGAGGCCAAGGCACGGGACCGAGCTCGGATCCTGCACGCAGGTTGAAGCACCGGGGCGCGAACGCCGCGCAGGCGCGCGCATCCTGCACCGCCGGCCAGCACGAGGCCAACCAACGGCGAGAGCAGACCACGCCCGCGCTAAACGCCCGCACTTACCGGCACCCCTACGGCACTCACCTCGCCCAGGCCCGGCACGTTAGCGCTGACCCACTTCCCGACCAAGCCCGACACGCCCCGATCCTCAGAGCCAATCCTTATCCCGAAGTTACGGATCCAATTTGCCGACTTCCCTTACCTACATTATTCTATCGACTAGAGGCTCTTCACCTTGGAGACCTGCTGCGGATATGGGTACGAACCGGCGCGACACCTCCACGTGGCCCTCTCCCGGATTTTCAAGGTCCGAGGGGAAGATCGGGACACCGCCGCAACTGCGGTGCTCTTCGCGTTCCAAACCCTATCTCCCTGCTAGAGGATTCCAGGGAACTCGAACGCTCATGCAGAAAAGAAAACTCTTCCCCGATCTCCCGACGGCGTCTCCGGGTCCTTTTGGGTTACCCCGACGAGCATCTCTAAAAGAGGGGCCCGACTTGTATCGGTTCCGCTGCCGGGTTCCGGAATAGGAACCGGATTCCCTTTCGCCCAACGGGGGCCAGCACAACGTGCATCATGCTATGACGGCCCCCATCAACATCGGATTTCTCCTAGGGCTTAGGATCGACTGACTCGTGTGCAACGGCTGTTCACACGAAACCCTTCTCCGCGTCAGCCCTCCAGGGCCTCGCTGGA
>NC_060121.1:591725417-591727917 GCF_021461395.2 Schistocerca americana
CGCGCTTCGCACCGGGCCCGCGAGGACCTACTTTGGCCGCACGGCGCCGCGTGCAGGGTGCGCCGGCGCGCAGCTGCGCCGCCTGCCGCCTCCGTCGGCCGGCGCGCCTGCCACTGGCCGCCCCCACCAGCCGGCTGTAGCGCGTGCGCCCACGCACCGCGCGGCCAGCACGCCGGGAGGCCCCCCCTCACCGGCCGGGGACGGTCCCACCCAGCCACCGCCGCGTATCGCTTCACACCCACATGCCATTCACGTTCGTGGGCATGGTGGGTATCGCTGAAACAACCGGTTGGTAGCTCAACCGATCGTCGCCATCACTGATTCACCTCTAGCGAGAACAACCGCACCACAACGGTTTACCAGTTGTTCATTTGCGTAACGTCACCAGCAAACGTAGACGTCCATCGCCATTTGCAAATTCAACGATTGTTGCATGCCTGTGTCAGGTGTCACGACACACTATGTCTGCCCACATACACGCAACAACATGTGCACGCTTCGCGAACACGTGGAAGGTGGCCCCCGTACGTATGCGATGTCCATTGCGCGAACGACTGTCAACCGGCCTCTGTCGCATGTCGCAGATGTGGAACGCAGTGCACCATGCTATCACGGTGTGTGAGAGGAGACGACTACGTCTGACAACACGCGCCACTACATCAACAGACGGCTCATGCTGATCGCCATCCACGGCATACCATACTGCAATCCAGCTCTTATAGGGAGACGACACGTAGCTGAGTGCACAATATTTGGACCGTATGGTTCGCCGTTGTTGGCGCAGTCGTGGTACGGTCACACATGTACCACGATGTATCATTCAGTACATGAGGACCAATGTGCAGTACAGTGTGTGATTTGGACGTACAACATCAGCGGACAGTTGACACAAGCCGTACCACAACGTAGGCTGTGCTTCGCCATGCGAATGCCAATGAACAACTGCGAAGGGCATTGAGCATGTACGTCCTACTGCCATCCGCATTACAGTGTATAGCTGCAAGGTGTTTCACATGAAATGATACTCTGGGGACCGGGCAGTGCGAGTAGCAAACTATATTGCGGGGGTTGCAGTTAGGCAACACTACACTAATTTAACGCGTCGTATGACAATTACAGAGCAGGTTAAGGCCCAACGTGTGTTGGGTTAAGGCCCAACGTGTGTTGGGTTAAGGCCCAACGTGTGTTGGGTTAAGGCCCAACGTGTGTTGGGTTAAGGCCCAACGTGTGTTGGGTTAAGGCCCAACGTGTGTTGGGTTAAGGCCCAACGTGTGTTGGGTTAAGGCCCAACGTGTGTTGGGTTAAGGCCCAACGTGTGTTGGGTTAAGGCCCAACGTGTGTTGGGTTAAGGCCCAACGTGTGTTGGGTTAAGGCCCAACGTGTGTTGGGTTAAGGCCCAACGTGTGTTGGGTTAAGGCCCAACGTGTGTTGGGTTAAGGCCCAACGTGTGTTGGGTTAAGGCCCAACGTGTGTTGGGTTAAGGCCCAACGTGTGTTGGGTTAAGGCCCAACGTGTGTTGGGTTGAGGCCCAACGTGTGTTGGGTTGAGGCCCAACGTGTGTTGGGTTGAGGCGCAACATAGGTTAGGTTGAGGCGCAACATAGGTTAGGTTGAGGCGCAACATGGGTTAGGTTAAGGCGCAACATGGGTTAGGTTAAGGCGCAACATGGGTTAGGTTAAGGCGCAACATGGGTTAGGTTAAGGCGCAACATGGGTTAGGTTAAGGCGCAACATGGGTTAGGTTAAGGCGCAACATGGGTTAGGTTAAGGCGCAACATGGGTTAGGTTAAGGCGCAACATGGGTTAGGTTAAGGCGCAACATGGGTTAGGTTAAGGCGCAACATGGGTTAGGTTAAGGCGCAACATGGGTTAGGTTAAGGCGCAACATGGGTTAGGTTAAGGCGCAACATGGGTTAGGTTAAGGCGCAACATAGGTTAGGTTAAGGCGCAACATGGGTTAGGTTAAGGCGCAACATGGGTTAGGTTAAGGTACAATATGGGTTAGGTTAAGGTACAATATGGGTTAGGTTAAGGTACAATATGGGTTAGGTTAAGGCGCAACATAGGTTAGGTTAAGGCGCAACATAGGTTAGGTTAAGGCGCAACATAGGTTAGGTTAAGGCGCAACATAGGTTAGGTTAAGGCGCAACATAGGTTAGGTTAAGGCACAACACGGGTTAGGTTAAGGTACAACACGGGTTAGGTTAAGGTACAACACGGGTTAGGTTAAGGTACAACACGGGTTAGGTTAAGGTACAACACGGGTTAGGTTAAGGTACAACACGGGTTAGGTTAAGGTACAACACGGGTTAGGTTAAGGTACAACACGGGTTAGGTTAAGGTACAACACGGGTTAGGTTAAGGTACAACACGGGTTAGGTTAAGGCACAACACGGGTTAGGTTAAGGCACAATACGGGTTAGGTTAAGGCACAACACGGGTTAGGTTAAGGCACAACACGGGTTAGGTTAAGGCACAACACGGGTTAGGTTAAGGCACAA
>NC_060121.1:591737917-591740417 GCF_021461395.2 Schistocerca americana
GAGGCGCAATCGCCCGGAGTTTGGCGAGTAGACGCTTTAGGTGCGACCACCCGTGCTCCCAACTGAGCTTGCCGCTGCCGACAGAGGCCCGGGAGCGTGCTGTCGTGGCATTGCCGGCGGGAGACAACACGCGCCACCTACGGTGACCGGCAGCTCCAACGCCAGCGCCACAGAAGGACAAAAGCCCCACTTGGGTGCCGAAGCGAACTCTCCCAGCACAGCGCACGCGCCAACACGTCCGCACAGCTGCGATACAAACCACCTGCGAGAACCGCAGAGGCGACCGAGCAGCAGACGGCGTCGCGGCGCCGAGCGCCGGGCGGCGGCGCATCCTCAGCGCACACAGTCCTCAATCGGACCAGCACACTGCAGATGTCCACCGCGCTTCGCACCGGGCCCGCGAGGACCTACTTTGGCCGCACGGCGCCGCGTGCAGGGTGCGCCGGCGCGCAGCTGCGCCGCCTGCCGCCTCCGTCGGCCGGCGCGCCTGCCACTGGCCGCCCCCACCAGCCGGCTGTAGCGCGTGCGCCCACGCACCGCGCGGCCAGCACGCCGGGAGGCCCCCCCTCACCGGCCGGGGACGGTCCCACCCAGCCACCGCCGCGTATCGCTTCACACCCAGATGCCATTCACGTTCGTGGGCATGGTGGGTATCGCTGGAACAACCGGTTGGTAGCTCAACCGATCGTCGCCATCACTGATTCACCTCTAGCGAGAACAACCGCACCACAACGGTTTACCAGTTGTTCATTTGCGTAACGTCACCAGCAAACGTAGGCGTCCATCGCCATTTGCAAATTCAACGATTGTTGCATGCCTGTGTCAGGTGTCACGACACACTATGTCTGCCCACATACACGCAACAACATGTGCACGCTTCGCGAACACGTGGAAGGTGGCCCCCGTACGTATGCGATGTCCATTGCGCGAACGACTGTCAACCGGCCTCTGTCGCATGTCGCAGATGTGGAACGCAGTGCACCATGCTATCACGGTGTGTGAGAAGAGACGACTACGTCTGACAACACGCGCCACTACATCAACAGACGGCTCATGCTGATCGCCATCCAGGGCATACCACACTGCAATCCAGCTCTTATAGGGAGACGACACGTAGCTGAGTGCACAACATTTGGACCGCATGGTTCGCCGTTGTTGGCGCAGTCGTTGTACGGTCACATGTACCACGATGTATCATTCAGTACATGAGGACCAATGTGCAGTACAGTGTGTGATTTGGACGTACAACATCAGCGGACAGTTGACACAGGCCGTACCACAGCGTAGGCTAAGTGCTTCGCCATGCAAATGCCAATGAACAACTGCAAATGCCAATGAACAACTGCAAAGGGCATTGAGCATGTACGTCCTGCTGCCATCCACATTACAGTGTATAGCTGCAAGGTGTTTAACATGAAGCGATACACTGGGGACCGGGCAGTGCGAGTAGCAAACTATATTGCGGGGGTTGCAGTTAGGCAACACTACACTAATTTAACGCGTCGTATGACAATTACAGAGCAGGTTAAGGCCCAACGTGTGTTGGGTTAAGGCCCAACGTGTGTTGGGTTAAGGCCCAACGTGTGTTGGGTTAAGGCCCAACGTGTGTTGGGTTAAGGCCCAACGTGTGTTGGGTTAAGGCCCAACGTGTGTTGGGTTAAGGCCCAACGTGTGTTGGGTTAAGGCCCAACGTGTGTTGGGTTACAGCACAATATCGGTTACGTTACGGCGCAATGTGGGTTACGTTAAGGGGCAATGTGGGTTACGTTACGGCGCAATGTGGGTTACGTTAAGGGGCAATGTGGGTTACGTTACGGCGCAATGTGGGTTAGGCTAAGGCGCAATATAGGTTTCATTAAGGCGCAATATAGGTTACATTAAGGCGCAATATAGGTTACGTTAAGGCGCAATATAGGTTACGTTAAGGCGCAATATAGGTTACGTTAAGGCGCAATATAGGTTACGTTAAGGCGCAATATAGGTTACGTTAAGGCGCAATATAGGTTACGTTAAGGCGCAATATAGGTTAGGTTAAGGCGCAATATAGGTTAGGTTAAGGCGCAATATAGGTTAGGTTAAGGCGCAATACAGGTTAGGTTAAGGCGCAATACAGGTTAGGTTAAGGCGCAATACAGGTTAGGTTAAGGCGCAATACAGGTTAGGTTAAGGCGCAATACAGGTTAGGTTAAGGCGCAATACAGGTTAGGTTAAGGCGCAATACAGGTTAGGTTAAGGCGCAATACAGGTTAGGTTAAGGCGCAATACAGGTTAGGTTAAGGCGCAATACAGGTTAGGTTAAGGTACGACATAGGTTAGGTTAAGGTACGACATAGGTTAGGTTAAGGTACGACATAGGTTAGGTTAAGGTACGACATAGGTTAGGTTAAGGTACGACATAGGTTAGGTTAAGGTACGACATAGGTTAGGTTAAGGTACGACGTAGGTTAGGTTAAGGTACGACGTAGGTTAGGTTACGGTACGACGTAGGTTAGGTTACGGT
>NC_060121.1:591745417-591747229 GCF_021461395.2 Schistocerca americana
TTGCCCCTTGACGGCGGCGGAAGATGACAGCGCCGCACCGTCAAAGGCAACGTGCAGGCGCGCGGCCCACATCTCTCCAACCTGCGTCGACGATTTGAGGAGGTGGCCCTCCCACATAAGATGCCGCTCCAGCGCCTCAATCTCACGCTGCACCTCGTCCCGGCCTGCACCGTCGGCGGCTGGCCCAATCCTCTTCAGCGCCAGGAGACGGGACCGGCGAAGTGTTGGCCCCATCCATCGGCATGATGGGATGCCGAGGCCTCCCTGGGCTACAGGAGCGTGGAAGTAGCCCAGGGGAGTGTCCGCCGGAAGGCGGAACCATCTCCTGACGGCGGCACGGATGGTCACATCTGCCGCTTTCAACGCACCCACTCGGTGCGGCTGAGGGCCAGCCCATGGTACAGGCCAGGCAGAAGTACGGTGGTGAGGGCGTGGAGGCGCTGTTGCGGCTTGAGCGGAGCTCGGGAGATGACGTCCAGCTGCTCCACCAGGTGGCGTCGTGGGTTGAAAACGCAGCGGACCAGCGGTGGAGAATTGCAGTCCCAGGTACCGGAAGGTTTCACCCACACGTAGGGCGGGCACGGTGGCGTTGCCCGCTTTGAAGGTAACGTCGGCGTCGACCTTCACCTTCTTGTCGCGCCCAGACGCGACTAAGGCGAGGGTGAAACCACTTCCGGGCGTTGATCTGCAGCCCCAGATGGGCGAGGGCTGCGACGGCTGCGTCGATGAGGGACTGCAATCCCCTCGCGGTCGATGCAAAAAGCAGGACGTCATCTGCGAAGGCCGCAGCGTTAACTCTGCGACCAAGGATCCGAGCTCCGATGTGGGAGGGAAGTTGACTCAAAACATAGTCCACCGCAAAATTGAAAAGGAGGGGGGAGAGGGGGGTCACCCTGACGCACACCCCTAGCCGGCTGCAGGGGCACGCCCACGTCGGCGCCGCCCGCTATCACCGTCGTGCTACCCTCGTAACACCTTTCGACGTACTCAATAAAGCAATCCGGCAGGCCATGAGCCCTCAGCACGGGGCGGAGGGCGGCATGGTCCACCGAATCGAACGCTTTAGAGACGTCGATCGATGCCACAAAAACAGAGCGACAGGAGCGGACTGCCGTCGGTGAGAGCAGTGTCCAAGATGAAGGTGTTTTCCAACATCCCATCCCGGGGGATGAATGCCCGCTGACGTTCGTCCACAGCACATGCACGCATCAGGCGTGACGCGAGAACCTTGTGAAAGGTCCGCGCCAACACCGAGCAGACCGTAATGGGGCGAAAGTCAGCGGGGGATGTTGGTGCAGCCGTTTTGGGGAGAAGTGACGTCCGGGCGCGAAGCAGACGCTCGGGGAGGGCGCGGGCCAGGAGGAAGAGGTTCAAGAGTTTCACCAGGACTTCATGCGGCAGGCGCCGCAGCTCCGCTGGAGTCAGGCCGTCCGGCCCGGCTGCCGATCCCCTGGGCGGCAAGGCAGCAGCGACCTCCTCACGTGTGACCGGCCCCCATAGGCACTCAGGAGCGACAGGCTCCGAGTGCGGGAGAAGGCGGTCACGGATGAAGCCGGCGGTGGAGATCGGCTTCTTCGTGAAGAGGTCCGCCCAGAAGTCCAGCAGACCGGGGATGTCGGGTGGCGGCTGCAGCAGGGTGCCGTCCAGCAAGCCGCGCACGCAACGTGCACGCGACCTACGGAAGGCGTCCTGTGTCCGCGCGTATTCCCAGCGGCGCCGCTTGCGCTTCTGCAGCGGCGGGGCGGCAGGGCGGCCGCTTGGATGGTTGGCGCGGCCGCTGTGTCCTGGTGATCGACCTCTCCCCCCTGGACC